>NW_026555344.1:35686005-35910037 GCF_029017545.1 Prosopis cineraria
AAAAGAAAGGAGGCAATTTAAATGCTCTTCCATGTCTCTTTTTTAGAAAAACTAAAAAAGAGACATGGATATTACAAAATTTTTCAAAAAAATTAAAATTAAAAGAAATTAAAAATTTTGAGTTGGAGCTATAATTTCTACTGAATTATTCACATCTCTTTTGTGAAAAAGAATGTGGATATTATGAGATTTTGCAACCAAAAAAAAGTAAATAATAATATCACATTACTCTTAATAAAAAATGACTTGATTAAGTTAATAGAAAATACCAATTTAATTAATAAAACTTTTAAAAATAAAATCTATGTCTTTTTTTATAAGAAAATGACGTAGATATTAAAATTGATATTTTCAATTTAATCACTCAAATTTACGTCCCATTTTAAAAAAAGTGGACATTTATAAGCTTAAATATTCAGTCTAAATATTTATCTTCCTGTAAAATGAATATTCTTCTTTTTAACTCCTCCATTTGCCTTTTTTCTTTTTTATTATAATAATTTTTATTCTCAAATTATTATTCTAATAATAAAATTTTTTTAACTATCAATCTTATTATTATTTTATAAACTCAAATCCACGTCCCTTTTTACATAAAAGTGATGTGGATTAGCTTCTAATTATTAGAACTTTTAAAAATAAATTTCACATCCTTTTTATATAAAAGCATTTAGATAATTTTAATTTTAAAATTTATAATTTAATTAATCACTTAAATTCACATCCCATCTAGTCAAAAAAGGGTCATGGATAAGCTTAAATTATATTAAAATTTTTTAGTATAAAATTCATGTCCTTTCTTCATGAAAATAGATGTGAATTTTTTATATTATAAGTTTTTGGATTTCAGTCATGCAATTCACATTTATTTTGGACATTGATTATTTAAATATAAATTATAATTCTTAATTTATTAAACTATTAAATTCACGTCTTTTTATATTAAAAAGAAACATAAATTAGTTTTCTACGTCTGTTTTTAACATAAGAGACGTGGATTAACATAATTTATTTTCAAATATCCACATCCTAAGTTTAAAAAAATGACATAAATATTATTTTTTATGTCACTTTTTATTAAAAGTGATGTAGATATTTTAATCACTAAGCATTTATTTACAGAATTGTCACCACCTTTTTTTTTTATGTCACTTTATTAAAAAGTGATGTAAATTGAGGGAAGTAAATTGTGTTTTTGCAAATAAAGTTGGGAATAAGGGTTGGTAAATAAGGGCTTGAGTTTGAAAAATTGAAGTATTTTAGGAAATTAGGCTTTAAAGTCAAACTTTAATCAAACTTTAATAAGCCTTGAAAAAAAGGATTGGGCTAAGCAACTTTGCTAGCTCTATTTCCCTTTTTTCTTTTCCTTATTTCAATATAATGCACCGTTGGTTAGGCACATAAATGAAAACCTTAAACACACTCTTCAACTCTACAAATCTGCTCTCCCTCTTAGCCTCTCCTCACGATCTCAGCTTTTCCTCCCTCTGGCTCTCAATCTTGACAAGGACTCACAGTGCTCTCACATCTCATTGTATTTATTGGATTTGATAAAATTGATTTGGAGCAAAAAAAAAATTATTTGAAAAATACATATTAAATGTGGATATTTAGTATGTATAGTCAATTTATAAAAAAATTAATATTAAATGTGAATAATTTATATTAAATCTACTGTCCAGAGTATATTTGTTTGGATAGTTATTTTATAAAAAAAATTAAGTTATCAATTTGGACCATTAATATTAAATTTAGACTATCTAAATTGGTAACTAGATTTAGTTAAAAATTTTACAATTTTTTATTTTTTAAAAAGGGTTCAGGTGCTCTTTAAACTCTTGAAGTTTTTTTCAATGAGTAATTTTACCCCTATACTAATAAGTAAGATAATTTTATTCTGAACTATTTTTTTTGGAGGAGCAAAAAAATCCTTTTTAACAAGATGCTTGCCTTACTTAATAGCACAAGGATAAAATTGCTCTTGAAAAGAGTTTAAGAATAAAAATATATCTTAATCTTTTTTCAAAAAATAAAACATTAAATCTATACTATTTAGATTATCTAGATTTTGTTGCAGGTGCAATAAAGCCTTAAAAGGAGTGGGGTTTCAGAGGAGCAAAGTCGAGTCCGCATGTATATAGTAAAAGATACTTAAATAGGCCTTCAAAGGGACAAAGTCGAGTCCATATATATATAGCAAAAGATACTTAAACCAATTTGAAAAATGACAGCCTGTTAAATGGCATTTATATTTTTTGAAAAATTAATTTTTACAATTATCGGACGTGAGGATGTCTTGAATAACAAACAAAAATGGTTAAACCAATAAATTGTTTGGCCCATCAATCCAATTTTGAATCCTTGGTATATGTAATTTGTGAGATTGAGAATCTCCCACCCATCATATCTCACCTCATTCTTAACTTAAAAATGTAAAGTAAGCTTTTAGCCAAAATAAAAAAAGTAAAATAAAGTTAGATCTAGTGAAAAGATTAGTTACCTATAAGTAATAACATATAATGTGTTCAACCAAAATTTAAAATATGATAATTGCCTTGTACCCAGTTAAATAATAATTTATAAAGATTCCTTTTTTTTTTGCCCTTCCTTGAAATAAAAAAGGTAAGACGGATTAAAATAAAAAAAATATCTATGGTTTTTCCCTCATGTGAAGCGTATAATTATAATTTTCTAGATTTTGGCCCGTTTGAAACCGAATTGTTAACACATCAAATTATATATAAAAGAGAATACAATTATATTTACAAAATATGAAATATAATTTTTTGAGCAAAATAAAATATGAAATATAACTTGTAAATTAAATATTTTTACTTGTAATTATGAAGTTGTGATTGTAAGTGAAGAATAAATATAATTTCATTTTATTATTTATAAATACAAAAAAACTTGTGAATTATAATTTATATTAAAAAAATCGAAATTTCAGTAATACTAAGTAAAGAATAAACATAATTTCAATTTATTAAATATAAAACACGAAATTATGTATTTGGGAAAATTACGTAAAAAGTCTTGTGTGAGAGGGTTACCCGCTGCAAGGGAGACGAGTGGTTGACAGCAGATAGCAGACACAAAAGCTGGGTCCACAAATTGAAGGAAGCCATTCCCACACGTAGAGGGGAAGAGGATGTCTCCATTTTTCTTCCCTCCATTTTCCTCTATTTTCTCCCATCACCTTTGGATTAAACCTTTTCAATAGTTTAGATTTAATTTTAAAAAAATTGTTATTTTAATTTTATATAAAATATATAAATAAAATATTATACTTTTAAATGATTTAGATTAAACTTTAATAATTTAAATTTATTTATACACCTTTTTATAAAATAAAATAATAATTTTATTAAAGCTTCAATCTGAACCGTTAAATTTTTGATCCAAAGGTGATGGGAGGGAAATGGAGGGAAATGGAGGGAAGGGAAATGGAGACACCCTCTTCCCCACGTAGAGCCGATTCGGGCTAAGCGTCACGAGTTAGTTTAAATTAGCCTGAAAAATTTTAAAATTGAGTTTAAAAAAAAGATATTTTTTATATTCAGGCCTATTCAAGTCAGCTCGAATAGGCTAGAAAAAATTCAGGCTAAGTTTGATCGGGTTCGGGTTTGGCTCGAATACCCGAATAAAACAATTATATTTTAAAAAATATATAAAATATAATAAATATTAGTTAATTCTTTAAGTTTTAGATCATTTATACTAAAATACCATATATTTGAGTTCTAAACATCATTTAAGTATTAAAAAATATATTTAATTTTAAAGTAAAAAAATAATTTTAAAAATTAAATTTTGATATTCGAGCCACCCGAAATTCGAAAAAATTTAGGTTGTATTTGACTATTCAGACTTCTCAAAAAGTCGGGCCTTTTTGATACAGACCTATTCGAGCCGGGTCCAGTGTGTCCGAATATCTGGCTCTACCCACACGAGTCCAAAAGATGAAAGTGTCTCCCAATAACATCGTGGAGAACTTTTCCAAAATGTAAAAAGCTTATCGAAACCTATGCGGACGATTATTCCGAATATCTATCTTTAGTTCGTGGAAGCCTGTGTTCACTGTTCCCTTCCTCTTTCACGCCCAGGTTAGTGCCTCCTTGTCAAAGCATTAATTTTTTAAATTACGGAAAAGGACCCCATCCTTATTTGTTGTGATTTTCCCTTATTACTACGACGGCTGCTGCTGCTGCGTTTCCATGGCAGTCCTAATCCTCTACTCAAGCATGTGTCTTAGTAGTATATCTTATGATTGTGCCTTGACGGATGGTAATATCTACGTTTTTAATATAATGGGTGGTCGAGACGGAGCAATTGTGTAAATATGAAGATTTTACCCCGTGTTTCTCCAATGAATAGGAAGAAACATGGAATAAAGCAAGTGGGCATTGGAACGAGTTGTTCACATGAGGTGGTTATGGTAAATGAGAAGAGAAGAGAAAAAGTGTCATCTGAAGAAGTTATGAGCGTTCTCAAGTCGATGTCGGAACCTAATTCTGCTCTTTCCTACTTTAACTCAGTTGCCCAGTTGCCTAATTTTGTGCATACGACCGAAGCGTGCAATTACATGCTTGAGTTCTTAAGGATTCACTGTAGGATTGGGGATATGGCTTTTGTCTTCGACTTGATGCAAAAGCGGATTGTCAAGAGAAATTTGAATACATACTCGATCATTTTTGGAGCTCTTTCTGTCAAAGGGGGGATTTGGCCAGCACCATTTGCACTTGGAAAAATGAGGAAAGCTGGGTTTGTCTTGAATGCATATTCATTTAACGGACTGATCCATTTATTGCTCCAATCTGGCTCTTGTAGGTAGGCTTTGGAGGTTTATGGAAGAATTGTCACAGAAGAAATAAAGCCTAGCATAAAGACCTGCTCAGCACTAATGGTAGCCTTGGGGAAGAGAAAGGATACTGGTACCATAATGGGTTTATTGGAAGGGATGGAAACGTTGGGTTTGAAGCCAAATATTTTTTACATATACTATATGTATTATAGTGCTTGGGAGAGCTGGGAAAATTGTCGATGCCTATGGGATTTTGAAGAAAATGGAAGATGATGGCTGTGGACCAGATGTTGTTACTTACACAGTTCTAATTGATGCGCTTTATGCTGCAGGGAAACTTGATAATGCCACGGAGTTATATACTAAGATGAGAACTAGCAGTCACAAGCCTGATCGAATAACCTACACTGCCTTAAGGGACAAGCTCAGTGACTATGGTGACTCGGGTGCAGTGAAAAAACTCTGGAGTGAGATGGAAGCTGAAGGTTATGCTCCTGACGTGGCTGCTTATACCATACTTATTGATGCTTTATGCAAATCTGGGAATGTTGATCAGGCTTTTGCTATGTTGGATGTCATGAGTACTAAAGGAAATTTTCCAAATCTTCATACTTACAACACTAATATCAGGACTTCTGCGGTTGAGAAGGTTGGATGAGGCATTGGAGCTTTTCAACGATATGAAATCTTTGGGTGTTGAACCTACTGCCTATACATATGTTCTTTTCATTGATTATTATGGAAAGTCTGGTGCTCCTGAAAATGCTCTTGACACTTATACGAAAATGAAATGTAGTGGAATTTTGCCAAGTATAGTAGCTTCTAATGCTTCTTTATATAGTTTTGCTAAAATGGGTTGGGATTAGAGAAGCAAAGGAAATATTCAGTGAGATTCAAAATTGTGGACTTGCTCCAGATACCTATAATACAATGATGAAGTGCTATAGCAAAGTGGGGCAAATAGATGAAGCCTTAAAGCTTCTGGTTGAAATGATGGGCAATGGGTGTGAGCCTGATGTAATTACAGTCAATTCTTTAATTGACACACTTTACAAGGCTGATCAGGGTGATGAGGCATGGGAAATGTTTGGGAGAATGAATGATATGAAGCTTGTTCGCACAGTTGTGACATACAACACTTTACTTGCTGGATTGGGGAAAGAGGGAAAGCTTCAAAAGGCACTTGAATTGTTTGAAAGTATGACAGAATGTGGATATCCCCCAAACATAGTAACTTTTAACACAATCCTTGATTGTCTTTGCTAGAATAACGTGATTGATTTGGCCTTGAAGATGCTGTATGAAATGACAAGAATTGCCTTCCTCATGTTCTGACTTATAACTCCATCATCTGATCAAAGAAGATAGAACAGATGGTGCGTTCTGATTTTACCATCAGATGAAGAAATTTCTATACCCTGACGAAGTAACTCTGTGCACCCTTCTTCCTGGTGTTTTGAGGCATGGGAGGTAAGATTGTCATGTAATTCACACACAAGGTTTGTTTACAGACATGCAAACAATTCTGGGAAGAGTTAATGGATGCTATTCTAATTCAAACCAAACTAAATTAGAAAAAGCCATTTTATTTGCTGAAAAGTTGGTATGCAATTCGATTTGCCAAAATGACTATAGTTTTACCACTAGTCAGAGTACTGTGTAAGCAAAACAAGGCCATAGATGCTCAAAATTTATTTGACAAATTCACAAAAGCCTTGGGAATTCACCCAACCTTGGAAACATATAATTGCTTGATGGATGGACTTTTGGGATGTAATATCAATGAAAAAGCCTGGGATCTTTATGCTGAGATGAAAAATATTGATTGTGGGCCAGATATTTTTACCTATAACTTGTTGCTTGATGCTCTTGGGAAATCCTGGAAGATTGATGAACTTTTTGAGCTTTACAAGGAGATGCTTTCTAGGGGTTGCAAGCTTAATGCAGTAACCCATAATATTATCATTTCTGCCCTTGTGAAATCTAATAGCTTGAACAAAGCATTAGATGTATCCTACGATCTTGTAAGTGCTGATTTCTCTCCCACTCCTTGTACATATGGCCCTCTTATAGATGGTCTTTTGAAGGCTGGAAGGTTGGAGGAAGTGATGCAACTCTTTGATGATATGACAGACTACCAATGTGAGCCAAACTGTGCAATTTACAATATTCTTATTAATGGATTTGGGAAAGCAGGTAAAATTGGAATAGCGTGTGATTTGTTCAAAAGGATGGTTAAAGAAGGAATAAGACCTGATTTGAAGTCTTACACCATTCTTGTAGAGCGCCTGTGCATGGTAGGTAGAATTGATGATGCTCTGCACTACTTTGAGGAACTAAAGCTAATTGGCCTTGATCCTGACTCAGTTTCTTACAATCTTATCATCAATGGTCTTGGAAGGTCGCGTAGGTTGGAGGATGCTGTTTCTCTTCAGTGAAATGAAGAGTAGGGGCATCACTCCTGATCTTTACACATACAGTTCACTGATTCTTAATTTCAGGTTGGTTGGTATGGTGGACCAAGCGGGAATGATTTATGAAGAACTACTATAAGCGGAT
Source organism: Prosopis cineraria (assembly GCF_029017545.1). NCBI lineage: Eukaryota > Viridiplantae > Streptophyta > Magnoliopsida > Fabales > Fabaceae > Prosopis > Prosopis cineraria. The sequence continues at coordinate 35,693,369 of NW_026555344.1, forward strand.
CTTGAACCTAATCACTTACAATGCTCTCGTTCAAGGATATAGTATCTCAGGCAATTCAGACCAGGCCTTTGCAGTGTACAAGAAGATGATGGTTGGGAGATGCAGCACTAATTCAGGAATATATGCTCAGCTTCCTAATCAATGCTGACTTTTTATCACATGGAGTCATTTGTTATCTGTGTCATTGTGTATATCTTCGATGGGGCCATGTGAGGTAACTATAACTTCCATTTTTCTTGAGAGACCCAATATCGTTCGAATGATATTGCAATCAAAGCTTATAATTGGTTTACTCCAGGCATTATGACTTGCCTCCACAATCTCGAGGACTATATGTATATGACTTCATTCAGGCAATACCTCAACAATTTTCAGTACTTGTCAATCAAATTGAACCGAGTATTCAACCCTTGCAGAATGTAGTTTTTGCCTTCCAAGCTGGAATACATGTTTGCAATTGTTTCTATTCAATCAGTAATTTTGGTGACTGCAGACCTACACTCCCAAGCTATTTCTAGTTGTCCATGTGGCCTTCATCTTGCATACTTGGAGGAGGAACAAACTGTCACGAGATACATCACATGAAGGCTCAAAATAATAAAGTCTCTGAAAAAGATGTGGTTATTCATATTGACCAAATAAGTACAGCCCCTAAAGTTCTTGGCCAAAGATTGTTGATCTTCTTCGTATGTATTTCTACTTCAGATGAACAATTTGTGGACACAATTCGAAATTGTTAAATAGCATGTAATTAGAGAGTTGAGTTGAATGGCAAAATTACAAGCTTTAGGAATAATTAAATATAAGTTGACATTTTCAGCGTAAACATAGTATTATTTGAAACATTGTAATTCACTTATTGAAATTATTTTTGTTACATTCTTACTCTGTGAGCAGGAAAGGTAACCTTATGCAATATGAAGGGCTAACATTTGATCCGTGAATCTATGGATCCCTGGAATGGTAAAATAAGTTGTGTAAATCTGTAGTTATGGTTTTTTATGTTTCTTTGGTCCACAGATACTCTGTAGTTATGGTTTACATATGCTTATTTGGTGGTTTCGGAGGAAATGGAGCAAGTTATTCAGATTATTCATTATGCTGCCTTGCATTTTATGACATATGAGCTGTACAAATGTTGGATCTTGCAGAATTGTCCAGTGTTAGGATCAGGTTCTGTTGTCGATCTTTCTGGAAGCACTTCAGTTTTATGTACATATCCTTTGGACTTTGCTTGTACAAAACTTGCTTATCAGGTAGGGATCTCCGCTAAACATTTTGACCCATTTGAAAACATTTGAGCTAGATGTCTACTCTCTTGCAAATCCATATTCAATTTCATATTGTACAACAACAACAACAACAAGCCTTTATCCCACTAGGTGGGGTCGGCTACATGGATTGCAAGACGCCATTGTGCTCTATCATTTATTAAGCTTTTAGAAATATTATTAATTAAGAGATCACGTTCAACAACTTCCAAGAGTGTTCTCTTAGGCCTTCCTCTACCTCTCTTAATCGGACTCAAAGTTATATGTTCCACTCTTCTCACTGGTATCTCCCTTGGTCTTCTTTGTACATGCCCAAACCATCTCAACCGATTTTCTACCATTTTTTCCTCAATAGGTGCCACCCTCACTTTTTCACGTATGTGCTCATTTCGAATTTTATCTTTACGTGTATGTCCGCACATCCATCGTAACATTCTCATCTCTGCTACTCCAACTTTATGCTCTTGCTGTCCCGTTAGAGCCCAGCATTCACTACTATATAACATTGCCGGTCTGATAGCAGTACGATAAAACTTTCCTTTAAGTTTATTAGGCACCTTACGGTCACAAATAACTCCTTTAGCTTTTCTCCAATTAAACCACCCAGCTTGAATTCTATGTGAAATATCTCCACTGATTTCGCCATCATTTTGAATAATGGCTCCCAAATATCTAAACTTTTCCACTTGAGGTATAATTTGATCTCCCAATTTCACTTCCAAATTATTTTCGAATAGTCCTTTACCAAATTTACAATATAAATATTCCGTCTTACTTCTACTCAGACGAAAACCTTTCGACTCCAATGTCCTCCTCCATAACTCAAGTTTGCAATTAACCTCTTCTCTTGTCTCTGCTATAAGAACTATATCATCCGCAAAGAGCATACATTTCGGGATTTCCTCTTGAATATGTTCCGTCAAAACATTTAAAATCAAGTTGAACAAATAAGGACTCAGAGATGATCCCTGATGTAGTCCAATCTTTATAGGAAAATCCTTTGTTTGACCACTAGGCGTTCTTATACTAGTTTTTACCCCCTCATACATATCTTGTATGGCTTTAATATAAGCAATCCGTACTCCCTTTTTTTCCAACGCTTTCCAAAGCACTTCTCTTGGTATACGGTCATAAGCTTTTTCCAAATCAATAAAAACCATGTGTAGATCTTTATCTTTACAACGATACTTTTCCATTAATCCCCTTAGTAGATAAATCGCCTCTGTAGTTGATCTACCTGGCATAAAACCAAATTGATTCTCAGAAATACTTGTCTCCAATCTCAACCTGTGCTCAATTACTTTCTCCCACAATTTCATTGTGTGGCTCATGAGTTTAATCCCTCTATAGTTAGTACAATTCTGAATATCTCCTTTATTTTTATAAATAGGAATTAATGTACTTCTCCTCCACTCATCAGGCATTTTCTTGGACCGTAAAATCACATTAAATAACTTAGTTAACCATCTCACCCCTTCTTCACCTAAACATTTCCACGCTTCGATAGATATACAATCAGGTCCGTTAGCTCTACCATTTGCCATTTTCTTAAGAGCTTCCTTTACCTCCTTATCACGTATTTTTCGATAAAATGACAAATTTTGTTCTCCTTCACCAGTTACTAAATCCTCCAAGTTACTAGATGAATCCTCTCCATCATTGAAAAGTTTAGCAAAATAAGTCTCCCATCTATTTTTAATTTCATCATCTGTAACTAAAATTCTTCCCTCTTCATCCTTAATACACCTTACCTGTTCTAGATCTCTTGATTTTCTTTCCCTACTCTTGGCAATCTTATAAATATTTTGCTCTCCTTCCTTCGTCTCAAGGTTCTTATAAAATTCTTCAAAAGCTTTGGAACGAGCTTCACCCACAGCTCTCTTAGTTTCCTTCTTAGCCATACGGTACCTCTCCCAATTTTCCTCATTGTTACACAAATGTATGGCTTTAAAACAGTTCTTCTTATACTTGATTTTGTCCTGTACACTATTATTCCACCACCAAGACTCCTTATCTCTCGGACCAGAACCTTTCGATTCTCCCAAAACTACTTTTGCAACCTCCCGTATCTTTTTAGCCATATCCTCCCATATGATGTTAGCACTTCCCTGAGAATCCCAAATTCCTTTATCCAAAAGATTTTGCTTGAAAATATCTTGCTTCTCACCTTTTAATTGCCACCACCTAATCCTTGGTGTTACTACTTGTCGACGTTTTTGGATTTTACTCATAATACACACATCAAGGACTAGGACCCTATGTTGTGTCGTTACAGCATCTCCAGGGATCACCTTACAATTTTTACAAAGTTTTCTATCTGTGTTCCTAACCAAAAGAAAATCAATCTGCGACCTTGAGGCTCCACTTTTGTAAGTGATGAGATGCTCATCTCTCTTCTTGAAACAAGTGTTGGCAATCTTAAAATCATACGCCAATGAGAAATCAAGAAGAGTTTGCCCTTCATTGTTTAGCTCTCCAAAACCAAAACCACCATGCACCCTCGCATACTGACCAGCTTCCCTCCCGACATGCGCATTAAAGTCTCCTCCAATAAAAATCTTTTCACTCTGTGGTATGTTTCGAATCAACCCCTCCAGATCCTCCCAAAATAATTCCTTAAGACTGGCTTCTGTCCCGACTTGCGGCGCATAAGCGCTAACAATATTAACAGTCTCACGTCCAATTATCATTTTTAAAGAAATAATTCTGTCTCCAATTCTGCTAACTTCTACAACGTTCTTCTTCCACTCCTTATCTATAATGATGCCTACTCCATTGCGTGCACTTACTTTTCCTGTATACCAAAGTTTGAAACCTTGATTATCCTTAGCTCTTTCTCCACGCCATTTTGTTTCTTGCAAGCAAAGGATATTGATTTTCCTTTGAATCATAACCCCTACAACCTCTACAGATTTACAATTTAATGTTCCAACATTCCAAGTACCAAATCTAATTTTGCTCTTATGGACTAACTTCTTTAGCCGCGTGCGTCCAGAATGACGCGGTAGCCCTTGCTCATTTAACACTACATCCGGGCGCCGATGCAGCGGCTCTAACTCACTTATCACTGTACTCGAGCCATGCAGCGCGTTACTTACGGGCAACGACCTAGCATTAACATTATAACGTCTATTGTCCATGTTCATGATAGATTCAACAAATTTTTACATTGGCTGTTGATGGCCTAACACAACCCTCCTCCTTTACCCGGGCTTGGGACCGGCTATAAACATAGGCGGAGTTATTCAATTTCATATTGTAAATGCCTTATTTCGTTATATTTTTCTTCTGCTTCAAATGGGGAAAAGAAGAGGTGACAAAGGAAGACATTTGTGTTAACTTCCAAGGTAGACCAACAAAGAATTTGTCATGGTGTCAGGTGTTTGTAGAACTCTTAAAGCATGCCTGGATAGACTTTCATAAAATTTAGCTTGATAAGAAATAGATCAGAAAGAACACGAATGATATTTACTGTTTAAATACTTATGGCCCTTGGCTTATTTCACAAAAGGTGACACAGTCAACTATGAGTATCAATGCATTCAATAACATGTTAAAGAATGTCGGCTTAAAGATTCATTTATATTTAGGACAGTTTATTAGTATGTTTCAACTTAATCCTCTTGAATGGAATGTGTCCTGTTCTCTGTAATTCTCTTCTAACCCTTAGATATATGTGTATATATATATATATATATATATCATGCATAGATAAAGTGGCTTAGGTGTTCTCTATAATATTTTCCAATGAAACTTGTGATATATGTGGATCGAATTTCTAAAAAGACCTAATTATGTGACATTTTCTTGCAACAATCCATTTTAGTTCTTTTCTATTTCTTTTTCTAAGAATATTTGTAAGTCACTTAAAATATGCACATGCATCAACCTTAGATTTTTGTTTTAATTCATGTGTCGTGTGTAACAGCTTATTTCTACCTTGATATTAGTTGAACCCGTACCATTTATTTCATAAATTTATTCTGTAAGTGGTATTATATCCATTTCTTAGTGCTTTAGAAGTAGAGGTTGTCTTTTAAGGATGAATTGTTCGCATCATGCAATCGAAGTCTTTGTCAAAATATTATAAGCGGCACACGCAAGAAGAAGTATAAGAGACGACATGAAAGATGTTCTTTCTCAACCAGCACATAATGGAATTAAAAGTGTGCTTCTAGTGCTACAAGGAAGGGGGAGTTCGTGGTCTTTATAGAGGTGTAGGTATGTATATCCCAGGATTTAGACATAAAATTTTATTGGTCCATGTCATGTTAAGCATTAGTTGCTATTGATAAAGAATGTGTTTTTCTTTGGCAGTATCCCCCTAAATTGTTTTGATATGCAATTACAGGATTATTTTTTAGTGTCATCTAGACTGCCTGGTTCTTTTGTCCAGAGTCTTAAACTATTTTTAGCTTACATGCACATATCCCATGAATATTTTTAGATTGCAAAGTACTTTACCACTTTTGATTTCTCATAAAGATACGATTTCCATGAATTTTTGCTTCCTATCTGGAATATCAAGTTAGTTTATGCCTACTTGCTTTTTTATTTTTAATTTTTTGTTCCAACTTCCAGTAATTAGCTGTGAAACTCCATGATATTATTATATTTTTTGAAAGGGCTTGACTTCATAGCAAGAGTTTTCTGGTTTTTATTTATTTGTATAGATAATTGAAGATGACCGTGTGGAGGCTTATGAATTGTGCACCAGAAAGGAATTTGCAAGATGGCTGGTTAAATCAAATTCTTTTCTGGAATGGTCAGTGTCTAACCAAAAGCATGAACATGACTTTGTAGTTGGAAATGCTTTAGAGCTGAAACTTCTCTATTTCTGTGATTTTTTTGTAAATGGATTTCTTTGTCTTTAATGTATCTAAAACGCAGTATCAAGGTTGAAGACCCAGATTTGCGGCCATCCAAGGTAAAGGATGATTGGTCTTTACTCCTAGAATAAAATCTGTTTTCTGCGGGCAGAAGTTTAATAATTTTAACCCCCCCCCCTCTTTCTCTCAATTTGTAATTAAAGCCTTAGCAGAAGCTGGTGTCATCCCCTACAAATTATCTTCAAAAAGTTGGTTCAATTCCTGTGGACCCGAAGGTCAAGAGAACTTGAAATTCTTTCCTGATAGGTAAATTTATACTCACCTCTTTTCCTCATCAATGAATTTCTGTTTTGCTCTACTAATTATATGCTGTTTTTCAATAGCATAGAATGAATTGTTATGCCACCTTATTATGTTAAGCACCTTTAAGAAAATATCTTATATAGAAGCTTTGTTTTTTGACAAATAATAGGGACAGTAAATCAACGTCCTTACATGCATTCACTTTATTCATGATGCAACTAAGAAGAAACAGCAAAAGCAAGCATTGGCAAGCTAATCAGAAATGCTTAATTGTTTGCCTTCATGTGAATGAGATTCACATCAAGAATATTGTATTGCACTGACAGCCAGTTTTGTGATAGAATTTTGTATCATGAAGAGATAGGTTGTTTCACTGCCTCTCCTATATTAGATTGAAAGTTAAGGGAATTTAGTACCTGAAAGTTTATTTTAGGGTTATGGGCTCCTACGTAAAGATTAGCCTTCACCTTGCTTTCATCATATATAATGAATTAGGGGATCTAAGATAAGCCTTTTGATGAGCCATGAATCTTGCAAGTCGTGGTAAGCTTACAGAAAGTACTTGTCTTTAATGTTTCCCCATTGCTCTAACTTCTCTTAGATATTGTTTGATCCAAGGAAGTACCAAGCTTTCATAACTGATTTTATTTGCTTTGGCCTACTGTTTCTGTAAATATTATTCAACATGATGGGAAAATTGATGAAAATATTGCATATAGCACACAAGTTAGGTTGTTTAATTGGAGAAAGGCTAAAGGAATTACTTGTAATCATACTTAATAAACTTAAAAAAAAGTTTTATCATGCAACAACAACAACGGGAAGTTTTATTATGCTGCTATAGAAATAGCTATGTTATGTGGTAGTAAATGTTGGGCTTTAATGTGATAGCAAGGGATAACGTTAGAGTGGCAGAGATAAGAATGTTGAGATGAATGTGCATGCATACACATAAAGATAAAATTCAAAATGAGCATATACAAGAAAAAGTGGGTGCAACACCCATTAGGAAGGGTAGAGGAAGGTCAAAAAAAATATTTTTGGAAGTTGTTGAATGAGACTTTTTAGTTAGCAACATTTTTAGAAGTTTGATAAATAATAGAGTACAATGGCATCGTGCAATTCATATAATCGATTTCATCTAGTGGGATAAAGGCTTCTTGTTGCGTACTGTTTCTGTAAATATTGTTCCAAAATTACTGGATCAAGATAGCTGGCTCTTCTTTTATGTAACTTTCTATAATTCTACCAAACCCTGAATATACACATACCTATGGATATGAGAAATGTCAAGAGTCGAAGCTTATTTGAGCAGTTATTGGAAATCATGTTCAAAGTATGACTTTGATTGTCTCTTGATTTCACTGCAAATACTTAAACCAATCAGATGTTATAATTCCAAAGAAATCCAATCCTCTCTTTGGAAAGAGGCACATTAGGTATGAGATATAATAAAGTAGCACATACGGAGTGATTCTGAAAGTTGATATTGTTAATTATAAATTATAAATTATTGATCTTTATTCTGTTCCTTATCTTTTTTATTTATACTCATTCATGTTATTATTTAAACTGTGCAGATACAATTTAAGTGCGTCTACATCTTATCAAGGTCAAGATTTCTGAAAATGGCATCCATGAAAAAAGGTACACTGAAGCCTTCTTTGACACTTGTGACTTGCCTCACTTTGGCAGAGAAGCATGGTTCTTGCCACAAGCATGAGTACAGAGGTTGTCTTTATTTTTTGCATTGAATCAATTTTAATTATTTTTTGTTGCTTCAAAGAGTGACGGAATGTGTCTTAAAAAATCCTGCTTTAAGACGATCCAAAAATTCTTTCCACTTTAATTTGCTAGAAGTGTTAGTTAATTCCATTAAGCCTATTTGTTTTTTACTTCTTTCTTTTCATTTAGGACGGATTTGCAGAGATAAAGAGGTGTTGAAGACCAAAATTACCATACGACCTTCTTTTTCTGTTTGTCATGCAGAGTCTGCATACATCTTACCCTTTTGTAATTATCTATTACTAATTATTTGATTTTGGTCTTGGAATCCTAAATTGCCATATAATAAAAGTATATTGTAGGTCAAAACATGTCTTTTATAGGAGAGTAACTGTTTAATTATGAATAGAGCGAGTTTACAATAAATCATTTATGTTTACATGTTTTCAGTTACTTGTCATCCTTCATAAGGGGAAAAAGAAATAAAAACCTTCTCTATGCAACACATAGGGATTAAAAATCAATTTGACGAAGAACATGTAGCTTTCCTAGATTATATTCATGTTAGATTAAATGAATTTCAATATCTGTAAGACTTTTAATAACTTTATTTTTTCCAAGATTCCATTTCATGTTCAATTAAATATTTCTCATTACAAATTAAACTTGACGGACTTTTAGAGCCTTGCCCAATCAAATTTTACATCGGCATGTATTAATATAATTATATATAGTAGAAGATGCTGAAACCAATTTGGTCAAAGGAAAATTGCTTGAACCAATAAAATGTTTGGCTGATCTAGTTGGATTTTTAAAACCTTTGTTATATGTACCTTGTGGGATTGAAATTCAAATCTTCCACCCATCATATCTCACCTCATTTTTAAGTTTAAGATATAGTGTGCGTTTGGTTTTCAGTTTGTTAAAAGTCAGTTTGATAAAAGTTTATTTGGCAAAAGTCAGTTTTGTGAAAGTCAGTTGTTGTAACGAAATTTATATTTGGATATATTTTTTCAAAAGTTAATTTGGCAAACTGAAAGTTGTTTGGATTAATAAAAATTTATGCTTTTCAAATGTACTTTTTAATATGTAATGATCAAAAAGGACATTGATTTATGATAATTTATAATTTTTATTATACAAGTGTAATATATTAAAAAAAGGTGAAACAAATTTAAAATGACATAAAATTTAAAATGTTAAATATTAAGAATAAAAAAATAAAATTTAATTTTGGAAAAAAATTATGTAATAAATAGTTAAACATTCATTAATATTGAATAGTTACATGATTAATGGTTCGATCTATAATATACAATCTGATCTCTAATAGAATCTTAAACCCTATTCATTTTTCTATCAGAAGCTATGCTTGAAATTACACCTGGAATTGTTGATGAAAATGCAGGCTCATCAGTATCATCGATAGTGTTAACCATCTTTTCATCTTCAAAATGCTTGAAGTCAGAATCAGTTACAGATTTTCTTCTAATAAAATTATGTATAGTCATTGTTGCACCAACAATACGAACTTACTGCACAAATGGATAGCTAGGCATATGTTGTAAGATTGCAAATCTATTTTTCTAAACCCCGAAAGTCCTTTCAATCGTGGTCCTTAAGCTTGAATGATAATAATTAAAAATCTCATTATTATTTGCAAATCCAGATGAACGCTTGAAATCTGGGAGGTGGTACCTATGAGATCTATAAGGACCTAAATATTCACGTGGAGTTGGATAGCCAGCATCTAACAAATAATATTTACCTACCAATAAAAAAACAGAAATTATAAGATCCCAAAAATATTAAAATAATTGTTTAAATTAGATAAATATGAAATATACCTTGAGGTGGATGTGGAAATTTCATGTCCGGCCTTGTGAGAGCATAGTCAAACAAACGAGCATCATGAGCAGTCCCTTCCCATCCAGCCATGACATAAGTTAAGCACATATCCCAATCACATGCGGCCATTATATTTTGTGTTGGAATACCTTTCCTTCCAATATATTTCCCTTGCTCTTCAACATTAACCACACACGGGATATGCGTGCCATCAATTGCTCCTATGGCATCTTTAAAGAATGGCCAATATCACGGATCACCTAAAATTTTTGGATAAATATCTTGAAAAGTGCGATCTTTTGGTTGGATATATTCCTTTGTTAGCTTCTCACAAGCATGCAATACATTTCTAAAATGCCTGTGAACAGTCTCTGCTGAATGTTGAAATCATTCTTGTGCCATCCTATTCTCCACTCCATGTCCAACAATATTTAGGAACATACCGACCATTTCATGAATCTCTGTTCTTCTGGTTGGACGTAGGCCATGTTGCACTAGTTCATCACAAAGTTGAAGAAAAATATCTTTTTCTATATGAAACATATCATAACAACGTTGAGGATGCCCTTGCAAAATTTCTTGCACCTATGCATGACCTGATTGCGAACTGGTTCTACAAGGCTCTTTCAATAAAGTTATTGAGTAATTGGATATTATTGCAGTAATAGCCTCAATCTCATTGTCTTCCGCATGTACAAGTATTGTAATAAGCAAAATTGCGTATTGTCATCCATAAAAACTGCATAGCATAATTAAACAACCATTACACTATTTGTCCATGACTTAACGTAAGAACACATAACACAAGAGTCAAATAACACAGTCAGTTTCAAAACAAATTAACAACATGAAAGACACTAGCTAAATTTTAAAACATTAGAAGGCAAGCTAAGATGATCTAATTTCATTTTTTGCCCAAGCACCTCAAATAGGCCACTAATGCTCTTCTGTTGTCCCTAAGCCCAATATACATGTCCCTTGCGGTCTTATCTAGCAAGGCCACAGCACACTATCCAAGAAGCACCTCATCATAAGCAATCTCCTCGATTCCATAAAGTTCTTTTGCAACCTCCAACACATTTTGGTCAACTGGTTTTGTTCCATCCTCTATGGAATTAAGAATTGTTGAAACCCTATCCTCTTGTGTGGACACCAATCGACACTGAATCAACTATCACCATTGCAAGACGCTTTCCCTTTTTGTTTTGACCACTTTCACCTCTCTTTCGCTTACTCCCTGAATTAGTACCACTACTGTATGCATTATTTAAGTTAACCTGCCCAATTTTTGGGAAAGCTCCTCCATTAATGTTTCTTATATCATCACTGTCTCCTGATCCTTCGATCAAATCCAATTGAGGCCTGTACACATCTTGTGGATCATCAGTCGTAGGTGTCCACATGTAAGTACCCTGTGTTGCAATTGGCTGGAACAACTGTGTCAATTCTTGTGCATATGGAAGTGATCTATGCCTGAATTTCCTATACTCAGGATTCTCCTGCACATTTACAAGAACTGAGTCTAGTATATCTATAAAATAAAATATGGAATGTATAGTATGCCATGTATAATTGTATACCTTAATCTTTTGACTCTACCACTCCTTTGGTGCTGAAACAGTATTCTTTTCACTATCCCATCCCAAACCGGTCTCTTTGTTCAATAGCTTGTCCCATATATTCCAATCTTTCCTCAAATTGTTTCATTTATTCTTCAACTGCTTCTTATCATAACTTCTTGAACTCAAAGCATTGAACTGTTGCATTAGTGCCTCCCAACCCTCCTTTGATAAGGTAGAGCCTTTACGCTCATTTTTCTTAACTTGCTGGAGAGCTAATTTAATAAACAATTTGGTCTCTTCGGTAGTCCATAGTGCCTTCTCTTTACTCATTTTTACTATCAAAATATCACATTCTCAATACACATGAAATTTGAGGAGTAAAAATCCATAATTGAGTTAGAGTTAAAATATTAAAAATTTTACTATCCTTTTTTATCCTTCTTAAAAATTTTACTATCCTTTTTTTGGAAACAAAAAGAGAAAAAGATTATTCGATCATAGTTAATTAACCACTTGTTATCTTAGCCACATATACTTGTTGAAAGAGGCAGTTATTCAAAAGCATCCATAAGATAATTTCTGCACTCACTCAAAAATTTAAATCATATAATTCAATAGTATGTATTAAAATAAGCAAGTTTGACCAAAAATTTGTAGCCTTTCTCATCCCTTCATCAATTTTCAAAAAATAAATTAGCTCAAATTCTTATCAAAATGAAATTAAAAAAACAAAGCAATATAGAACAATCAATAGATCAGTCACCAGAATATATTTCCAAAATACCGTGTCATATTTCAAAACATCAGCAGATCAACAGAATAATTACAAAATGCAGTCATAAATAATATTCTTGCTTGCTTATTTTTTCTTGTTATGTGAAGCTATCAAAAGAAGGCAATTTAAAAAAATTACACCAGTCTGAAAAATGAAAAAAAACAGACCAAAATGCTTCATGGTGGTCTGAAAAATGAAAGAAACAGACCGGAACAAAATAATTACAATATGCAGTCATAAATAATCTTCTTGCTTGCTTATATTTTCTTGTTATGTGAAGCTATCAAAAGAAGGCAATTAAAAAAATTCATACTAGTCTGAAAAAGAAAAGAAACAGACCGGAATGCTTCACGATGGTCTAAAAAATGAAAGAAATAGACCGGAATGCTTCACGGTGGTCTGAAAAATGAAAGAAACAGGCTGGAACAGTGGCTTCACGGTGGTCCAAAAAAGAAAAGAAACAGATCAGAACAGAGCTTCACGGTGGTCCGAACAAGAAAAGCAACAGATCACATCAAAGAGCAGAACAAAGTAGCACCATTTCCAGATCTGACAAAAAAAGTTTGGAGGCTATCATACCTTGCAGATCGAAGAGCAGATCGGAGAAGAGGATTGGAGTTCCACGAGCTGGTCGGAATGTTCACCTTTACACTCCACAAGTTGCAAAAGCTGCTGGTCGGAGTTCTCTCAGCTCCGAAATGCCGCCCAAGTCCCAAAATGAGCTTGATCCGTGAAAGAGATGGGGAGAAATTAATGGTGAAATGCAGCCACCGTTGATAAAGGAAGGAGAAGCTTAGGGAAGGAAGAGATCTGGATGTATGATGGTGGAGGAAAGGCGAAGGAGAGAAGGAGAAGAGATGGCCAAACGGTGGACTAGCGGCGGACGAGTGGCGGACTAACGGCGGACACAGAGCAGCAGCAAAGGACGAAGAACACTAATGTATCAGCTGCACAAATGAGGACCACGAGAGGAGAGTATGCGTGATATGTATCAGCTGCAAAAGTGAGGGGCATCATGGTCAATAAACAAATTAGGTACCAGCAATAAATGTCCATCCAACTGATCACGTTTTGAAAGCAACTGGGAGTAGCTTTGCAAATTTTTTCATTTCAAACGTATTTGAAAGTCAATTTAAAAAGTACATTTTGTCTGAAAAAAGAAAGCCAAACAACATTTTACATTCAAAAAGTTAAAATTTACTTTTGGAATGTAAACGTAATCAAATTCAAACACACACATAATCTTAATCATGTTTAAAAAACCAGATCAGATTGAAAAACAAAAAGTTGGTGGGTTACAATTTTTATGATGAACTAGTTAAATTAGTGGTTCAACTAGTGATATAATAATTAAATAAAAAAATATTCACATGCATGGGTGCACACACATGAATAAAATACTAAAAATACCAACAATATCATTTTTAATTCAAAGTTGTTCAATTATAACATATTGAGTTTTATTTTTTTTCATATGTATAGTTTTTTTTTTGGTGAATTCATGTGTATAGTTTTTTATTCACCTTATTCCTCTTTTAAAGCAAATAAGTTTTTAATTTTCTGTGCAATTAATTCATATAATGCCAAGAAACAAATAATACTGAATTTCATTATGATATCCTAGAGGAAAATTGACATTAATATTTTTAAATTAAATAAAAAAGTATTACTAAAATAAGAGTAAAAATGGTTTTAAAGTGGTCCAACCATTTCGGTTTCTGGATTAATTATGGTTCTATCAAAATTGCTGGGTTCAAAGAGGTCAAAAATGGTCCAACCCTTTAATGAGTTAGTGAGTCAAGTCAAGTTTTTTTTGTATTAGAGGAACGGTTGGTTTGAGTCTTAAAACACTTATCTTAATAAGGTTAGATCAAGCAGAATATACTAATTACTTACAACATCTTAAACTTAAAGTTCAAAGAGGATACCAGAGCGCACTCAAATAAAATATAAAGGCTTATTTGCTTCTTTCCTTATATATATATATATATATATATATATATATATATATATATTTTTAAAAAGTAAGACACATTAAAATAAAAAATATTTTCCCATATGTGAAGAGTGTAATTATAATATTCTAGATTTCCGCACGTCTGATGCACTGCAATTGTTATATGATAATTGTTATAAAAAAGAAAATATTAATTTAAATTTAAGATTGTGTACCATAGCTATTCCTTTTATAAATCTTGCTACCAATATTTTCTCTCAATGCTTTTCTAATTTATAATTCATTTTAACTAATACTTCAATATTTGTTTACACACACACATTTGTGGGACGGGGAATAGTTGGATTCACCGGCGAGGAGGCGCACTTCTTCCCAATGACCGATCCAGAGCATCACTCATGGAGGCCAAAATGACAAAAATTCATAAAAGTGTGGGGCCAAAAATAGATTTCTTTTTTAATTTTTCGGTAAAAAGTATGAAAAATTAAAAAAAAAAAATCACATGGGGCCCTTAGATCCGTCCTTGCTTGTTCCTTGTGATCCCCGACGTGCACATTGAAAACGTTTTGGTCACACTATTGATGATTTCCCTCTTTTAACAATTTTATAAATATTTAATTTAATTTAATATTCACACATAATACCTATACTCACACATAATACCTATATCATTTATATTTATATTTATAAATAAAAATGTTATGAAACAACAGTTATAAATATTTAATTTAATAAATTAATAAATATTGTTATTTATGAACAAAAAATAAAATTTTCAGTTATCAAACATATCCAAACATATCTATTTCATTAATTACGGGAGCATCCTTCAACAGCCATATTTTCATTTTCTCATTCGCAATGAGCATGGAGGCATTGCAGCAGAGCGCTAGTGTGGGCCCCTGATTCCTTCAACGGTTAAAATATATGTATAAATATAGCTATATATATGTGTGTATAATAATATAATAATTTTTGTCTCCTTCCATTTCAAATCTGGTCTCTTTTTCAACTTAATAAATAATAACATTAAAATTGATTGATTGATGGCAGTTGAGAAAAGAATGATGGCGATTCTTTCTTTCTTTATTATTATTATATATTTTTATTTTGTTGATACCCCAAGGCTTCAAAATTAACCCGAATGACGGCGACTCTCCCAACGTTCTAATATCCAAAAGGCAAAACCCTGGTTTCATTAACCGTCTTCTCTCCTCTTCTTCTTGCCGTGTGCTCAGTGATCTGCAACATTTCGTTCGACTCTCATCTCCTACGATGACTTCGTCTGCTCTAGTCCATTCTTGTTTTTTCAAATCTTATTTCCTGAACCGATTAAACCTCGTCCAATACCCTAAACCCCAGAATTCCATTATTTCTATATCTATCTTGTGCTGATCATTCTTACATAATTCCTCCAGTTTCCATCTCACTCGCGGAATCGCCGCCGCCGCATCCTCCACCACTGTTCCTGTATATCCACCCTCGCGGCATTCAGCGCCGTTTCCGTATCTGCTTCCGCCACAGCTATGCCCATTCCTACTGTCGTGCCACCGGCGGCCGCCTCCTCTTCCACGAGACTGAGCTTCGTTCACCCTCATATTCCGGCCACCAAGGCTCTGACCTTTCATGCCGTCGATCGTATCTATCCCTCATGGACTGATCTGATCCCCACTCTCTTGACTTTCCTGTCTCGCGATCGTTCGATTCGATAATGTGGCCAAAAGGAGCAAAGGCCTTGCCGAGGGCATCTTTGTCTCTCTCCCCATTATTCTTCAGGGGCTCGAAGGTATACTGTCTTATTATTAGTAGTTTTTTCTCGTATCCTCAATCTAGAAATTCTATTTATGCTTGTCGTTTCACTACCAGTTAGGCCATGAATTGTTAAAAACAATAAAATGGCAGCAAAAGATGACGGTGGTGAGGCAGACCGTGGCAAACATTGCGTGGCTTCTCCCATCTGTTCAAGATGTCACTGATCGTATCAGGTACCAGGTACTCTTCGTTTATGGCTCATAATACTGATATATTATTTCTTAAATTTCTGCTGATGTTCTTTTCTTTTAAAGTTTAACTACCCCCCGGTTAATGTTTGACTACTTAATTCAGAACTCCTAGTGAATATAATGTTATTTGCTGTCATTTTCGAAGTATTCTGACATTTTATGATATATCCTTTCGAATGGAGGGTCACTCTGTTGTTGATTGCTGGGTGGATTTATGATATTTTTTGATACCTGTTAGCATCCATCTTGTGTGTTACGGAACCAATACATCATACCTTATGGTCTGTGTCATGTTGTATTGTTGTTCACTACTTCTTTTATCTAAGAAGAAAGAATTTCTCAGTTAGAAAATACTATTACATATTGTCCATGAAATTGTTTTGCAGCCACATGCTTGATGCATTAAAATGACTCCACACAGCTTCCTTTTTTATGGATAACCATCACACCAATCTTCTCTATTGTGATTGATGTAGGACTCGAGGAAACCACTATTCACATATACCATATATAACTAATTGCATTCTTTTTCTTTTTTTCCTCTTAGTGCTTTTTGTTAATTTTTCTTACATTTTAAATCTTTTTTAAATAGAAGAATATCTTTTTAATCTTTGCACTTCCTATATTATTTATCTACATTTTAGGTTTAAACTTGATTTTTTTTATTTAGCTTAGATATGTCTTCGAAAAATGCTTTATGTTTATATTTTTCTTGACATCCTTCTCAATTTTTAAATTAAGGTCATCATTTATGAATAATATTAATCATGTATTCATAAAAAATGTATGATATTTTCAAACATGTATAGTATTTCCATTAAAAAAAATATGTTTTTTGATTTGGGACTTGAGGAAACCACAACACACACCATGTATAACTCACTGCATTGTTCCTCTCTGTTTTTTTCCCCCTCTTGCTTTTTGTTGATTTTTCCATACATTTTAAAGCTTTTTTATATATAAACATTTTTTAAATCTTTGAACTTCCTATTATTTATCTATATTTTTTGTTTAAAATTTATTTTTTTGTTTAGCTGAAATATCTCATGAAAAAGTTTAGTGTTTTATAATTTTGTTGATATCTTTATCAATCAATTTTTAAATAAAAGCCATCATTTATGAAAAATGTTAATCATATATGCATCATATTATCACAATTTTATAGTATTTTCTTTTAAAAAAATATTTTTGATGTGGGACTTTAGGAAAGCACCATACAAACACACCTTCTGTAACTCCTTTCATTCTTTCTCTTTTTTTTCTTCCTTTTGCTTTTTGTTGATTTTTTATTACATTTTAAAGCTTTTTTTTTTAGTATAAGCTCATATTTTTAATATTTGCACATCCTATTTTTTTACCTATATTTTTTTGAATTTGATTTTTTTTATTTAGTTGAAAATATGTCTTCATAAAGTGCTTAATGCTTTATATGTTTATTGATATCTATTTCAATTTTTAAATAAAATTCATCATTTTTAAATTATGGTAATCATATACTCATAAAAATTGTATCATGTTATCAAATATTTATACTATTTTCTTTAAAAAATTATATTTTTGATGGGGGACTCGAGGAAACATACACTCAGTCATATGTAACTTATTGTATTCTTTTTTTTAATGTGTTTTTTTGGTTGATTTTTTCCTTACATTTTAAAGTATTTTTTTTATTTTAAGCACATCTTTTTAGTCTTTGTACTCCCTATTATTTTGGTATATTTTCATATAAACTTCATTTTTTTAGCTTAAATATGTCTTTGAAAAGAGCTTAATGCTTCATACTTTTCTAGATATATTTTTCAATTTTTAAATAAAAGTCATCTTTTATGAATAATGTTAATTATATATTCATAAAAATGTATCATGTTTTATGGATAATGTTGATATCTTTCCTAAATTTTTAAGTATAATTCATCATTTAAGAATTAGGGTAACCATATATTCATAAAAATTTTATCATATCATCAAACATTTATAGTATTTCCTTTTAAAAAATATATTTTTGATGTCGGAGTTGGGGAAACCACCATGAACACACTGCATATATAACTTATTACATGCTTCCTCTTTTTTTTAAATGTGTTTTTTTGTTGATAATTTTCTGACTTTTTTAAATTTTTTCTTTCTCATTGCATTCTTTCTCTTTCTTAATTTTTTAAATAAAAATAATCTTTTATGAATAATGTTAAATCACATATTCATAAAAATGTATCATATTATACAACATTTACTTTATTTTCCTTTTTTAAAAAATATTTTTGATGTGTGACTTTTGGAAACTACCATGCACTCACACCATATATAAATTCATTGCATTCTTTCTCTATTTTTTTTCCATGGAATTTTTGTTGATTTTCCCCACCATTTTAAAGCTTTTTCATAAATAAGAACACATCTTTTTAATCTTGGTATTTCCTATTATTTATCCATTTTTTTGTTAGATATGGCTTTAAGATGTGCTTAAAATATTATATTTTACTTAATATTTTTTCAATTTTCAAAAGAAAGTCGTCCATTATGAAAAATGTTAATCATATTCACAAAATGTATCATATTATCAACTACATTTAAAGTATTTTCTTTAAAACTTGAGGAAACCATGATACATTCACATCATAAATAACTCATTGCAAGCTTCCCCTTTTCTTTCCTTTTGTTTTTTGTTAATTTTTTCTTACATTTCAAAGTTTTTTTTCCTTTTTGAAAAATATCAGCTCATCTTTTTAACAATTGCACTACCTATTCTTTATCTACAATTTTTGTTTAAACTCTCGATTTTTTTTTTGCTTCTTTTTTTTAATTGTGCATATTGTTGATTTTTTTCTTACATTTTAAATTTTTTTATTTTAAGCACATCTTTTAAATCTTTGCATTTCCATATTTTTGTATAAACTTATTTTGTAGCTTAAATATATCTTTAAAAAGTGCTTACTGCTTTACATTTTCCGGATATCTTTTTAAATTTTAAATAGAAGTCATCTTTTATGAATAATGTTTAATGTGTGATATTATAAAACATTTACATTATTTTCTTTTCTAAAAAATGTTTTTGATGTGGGATTTATAAAAACCATTTACTTACACCATATATAAACTCATTATATTCTTTCTCTGTTTTTTTTTTCTCTTTTTATTTTTGTTAATCTTTTCTTTTTGAAAAATATCAGCTCGTCTTTTTAACATTTCCAATTCCTATTTTTTCATCTATAATTTTTGTAAACTTGATTTTTTTAATGCTCATTTTGTTGATTTTTTTCTTACATTATAATTTTTTTATTTTAAGCACATTTTTTAAATCTTTGCACTTCCTTTTATTTATATATATTTTTGTGTAAACTTCAATTTGTATATTAAATATATTTTAAAAAAGAGCTTGATGCTTTACATATTTCTAGATTCTAGATATATATATTTTTTAAAAGTCATCTTTTATGAATAATGTTTAATGTATGATATTCTAAAACATTTACAGAATTTTCTTTTTTTAAAAAAATATTTTTGACGTGGGACTTTTGAAAACAACCATTCAAAGCTTCGCCCCCACCCCCTTTCTTAAGGTTAATTTTTCTCCTTACATTTTAAATCTTTTTTCTTTTTGAAAAATAATAGCTCATCCTTTTAACATTTCCAATTCCTATTTTTTTATCTATGCTTTTTTTAAACTTGATTTTTTTTTACTTCTTTTTTTTACAAAACTCATTTTAAATAATATCTTTTCCAATTATTTAATGAAACTCATTTTTTATGAATAGTGTTTAATGTATGACATTCCAAAACATTTACAGTATTTTGTTTTTTTAAAAAAATATTTTTGATATGTGACTTATGAAAACCATTATTCACTTACATCATATATAAACTCGTATTCTTTCTCTTTGTATTTTTTTTTTCCTTTTCTTTTTCTCAATTTTACTCCTTACATTTTAAAGATTTTTTCTTTTTGAAAAATATTAACTCATCCTTTTAGCATTTCCAATTCCTATTCTTTTTTCTATGATCTTTTTTAAACTTAATTTTTTCCTTTTCTTTTAAATTTGCATTTTGTTTATTTTTTCTTACATTTTAATGTTTCTTTTATTTTCAGAATATTTCTTAAATCATTGCACTTCCCATTATATATGTATATTTTTTTTATAAACTTCATTTTGTAGCTTAAATATGTCTTCAAAAAATGCTTAATGCAATACATTTTTTTTAGATGTCTTTTTCAATTTTAAATAAAAGTCATCTTTTACTAATAAAGTTTATAGTATATTTATAAAAATGTACGTTATTATAAAAATTTTTCATGATTTTTTTTTAAAAATATATTTGATCTGGGACTTATGAAAGCCATCATTCACTTACATCATATATAAACCCATTCATTCTTTCTCTCTGTTTCTTTCTTTTTCTTTGCGTTAATTTTTTTTCTTACTTTTTAAAGCTTTTTTCTTTTTGCAATATATCAGGTCATCTTTTTAACATTTCCAATTCTTTTTTTTTACCCATAATAATTTTTGTGATCTTTATTTTTTTTCCTTTTGCTTCTCTTTTGTTTAAACCTACATTTTGTTGATTTTTTTCCTTACATTGTAATGAGTTTTTTTATATCTTTTGAGCATATTTTTTAAATCTTTGCACTTCCTTTTTATTATGTATTTTTTTGTATGAAATTCATTTTGTAGATTAAAGACATAAAGTGCTTCATGCTTTAGATATTTCTAGTTATCTCTTTCATTTTTTAAATAAATGTCATCTTTTACTAATAATGTTTTATGTATGATATTATATAACATTTACATTATTTTGTTTTTTAAATAAATTTTTGATGTGGGACTTATGAAAAACACCGTTCACTTACACCATATATAAGCTCATTGCATTCTTTCTCCCCATTTTCCCCCTTTAACTTTATTTAATTTTTCTCCTTACATTTTAGTGTTTTTTTTTTCTTTTTGGAAAATATCAGCTCATCGTTTTAACATTTCCAATTCCTATTCTTTAAACTATATTTTTTAAATTGATTTTTTTTCTTTTACTTCTCTTTTTTTAAACGTGCATTTTGTTGTCTTTTTCTTTCATTTTAATATTTTTATTATCTCAAGCATTTTTTTAATATTTACACTTCCTATTATTTATGTATATTTTTGAATAAACTTCATTTGTAGCTTAAATATATCTTCAAAAAGTGCTTAATATTTTATATTTTTTATATATCTGTTTCAATGTCTGGTAAAGATTTAATTAGCTGATCTTTTATGAATAAAAATTATCGTATATTTATAAAAATGTATGATATTATGAAACATTTACAGTATTTTTTTAAAAAATATTTTTGATGTGGGACTTATGAAAATTACTTTTCACTTGCACCATATTTAAACTTTTACATTCTTCCTCTGTGTTTATTCTTTTTCCCTTTTCTTCTTGTTAATTTTTTCCTTACATTTTAAAGCTATGTTCGTTTTGAAAACTACCAGCTCATCTTTTTATCATTTTCACTTTATATTCTTTTTTCTATATTTTTTGTTTAAACTTGATCTTTTTTGGCTTCTCTCTGAATTTTTTAAATCTCCGCAATTCCTTTTATTTATGTATATTTTTGTGTAAACTTCATTTTGTAGCTTAAATATATCTTCAAAAAGTACTTGTTGTTTTACACTTTTCTAGATATCTTTTTCAATTTTCTTTTTATAAAAGTCATCTTTTATGAATAATGTTTAATGTTTAATGTCTGGTATTATAAAAATTTTATATTATTTTGTTTTTTATAAAATATTTTTGATGTGGGACTTATGAAGGTCATCATTCACTTACATCATATATAAACCCATTGCATTCTTTCTCTCTGTTTCTTTCCTTTTTCTTTGTGTTAATTTTTTTCTTACATTTTAAAGCTTTTTTCTTTTTCAAATATGTCAGCTCATCTTTTTAACATTTTCAATTCCTATTTTTTATCTATAATTTTTGTGATCTTGATTTTTTTTTTCCTTTCGTTTCTCTTTTGTTTAAAAGTACATTTTGTTCATTTTTTTTCTTGCATTATAATTTTTTTATTCTTTTGAGCATATTTTTTAAATCTTTGCACTTCCTATTATTTATGTATTTTTTTAGTGTGAAGTTCATTTTGTAGATTAAACATATTATCATAAAGTGCTTCAAGCTTTACATTTTTCTAGTTATCTCTTTTGATTTTTAAATGATTGTCTTCTTTTACTAATAATGTTTTATGTATGATATTATATAACATTTACATTATTTTGTTTTTTAAATAAATTTTTGATGTGGGACTTATGAAAATCACCATTCACTTTCACTATATATAAGCTCATTGTATTCTTTCTCTCCATTTTTCCCCCTTTACTTTTATTTAATTTTTATTCTTACATTTATTATTTTTTTAAAAAATATCTGCTCATCGTTTTAACTTTTTTTTTCTTTTGCTTCTCTTTTTTTAAACGTGCATTTTGTTGACTTTCTTTCATTTTAATGTTTTGATTATCTTAAGCACGTTTTTTTAAATCTTTGCACTATCTATTATTTATGCATATTTTTGCGTAAACTTCTTTTTGTACCTCAAATATATCTTTAAAAAGTGCTTGACGTTCTACATTTTTCTAGATATCTTTTTCACTATTTTTAGAAAATTCATCTTTTATGAATAATGTTTGATGTATGATATTATAAAACTTTTACATTATTTTTTTAAAAAATATTTTTGATGTGGGATTTATAAAATCCATCATTCACTTACACCATATATAAACTCATTGCATTCTTTCTCTCTGTTTCTTTCCTTTTTCTTTGTGTTAATTTTTTTCTTACATTTTAAAACTTTTTTCTTTTTCAAATATGTCAGCTCATCTTTTTAACATTTTCAATTCCTATTTTTTATATATAATTTTTTTAAACTTGATTTTTTTTTGCTTCTATTTTGTTTAAATTTATATTTTGTTGAATTTTTTATTACATTATTATTTTTTTGTTTTTAAGCATATTTTTTAAATCGTTACGCTTCATATTATTTATGTATTTTTTTTGTATAAACTTCATTTTGTAGATTAAATATATATTTAAAAAGTGCTTGATGCTTTACATGTTTCTAAATATCTTTTTTAATTTTTTTTTAATAAAAGTCATCTTTTACAAATAATGTTTTATTTATGATATTATATAACATTTACATTATTTTGTTTTTTAATATATTTTTGATGTGAGACTTATGAAAACTACCATTCACCTATATGATATATAAACTCATTGTATTCTTTTTCTCCATTTTTGCCCGCTTTACTTTTATTTAATTTTTCTCCTTACATTTTAGTCTTTTCATCTTTTTAACATTTCCAATTCCTATTCTTTTTTCCATAAATTTTTTAAACTTAATTTGCGTCTATGTTTTTTACAGGACGGTTTGCTTATCTTTTTTTGAATGTGCTTTTTGTTTTTTTTCCTTATATTATAAAAATTTTTTAATTCGTTTTTCAGATCTTGGCACTTCCTTTTATTTATGTATATTTTTTTATAAACTTCATTTTGTAGCTTAAATGTGTCTTCAAAAAGATTTTAATTCCTATTCTTTTTTCCATAAATTTTTTAAACTTAATTTGCGTCTATGTTTTTTACAAGACGGTTTGCTTATCTTTTTTTGAATGTCTTTTTGTTGTTTTTTTTTCCTTATATTATAAAATTTTTTTAATTCGTTTTTCAGATCTTGGCACTTCCTTTTATTTATGTATATTTTTTAATAAATTTCATTTTGTAGCTTAAATGTGTCTTCAAAAAGATTTTAATGCTTTACATTTTTGGAGTTATCTTTTTCAATTTTTTTTTTTCATAAAAGTGATCTTTTATGAATAATGTTTAATGTTTATTGTATGATATTATAAAACATTGACATTATTATTGTTAAATAAATTCATCATTCACTTACACCATATCTAAAACATTCATTTACGTTATTTTGTTTAATGTTTATTGTATGATATTATGAAATCCATGTTTCACTTACACCATATATAAACCTATTGCACTCTTTCTCTCTGTTTCTTTTCTTTTCTTTGTGTTCATTTTTTTCCTCACATTTTAAAGCTTTGTTCTTTTTGAAATAGATCAGCTCTTCTTTTTTACATTTCCAATTCCTATTTTTTCCATATAATTTTTTCAAACTTGATTTTTTTTCATTTCCTTCTCTTTTGTTTAAATGTATATTTTGTTGATTTTTTCTTACATTATAATTTTTAAGCATATTTTTTAGTCCTCGCACTTCCTATAATTTATGTATTTTTTTTCATATAACCTTCTTTTTGTAGATTATTAAATATATCTTCAAAAAGTGCTTCATGCTTTACATTTTTTTAAGAATATTTTTGGTTTTTTTAGTAAAAGAAATTTGTTATGAATAAATTTTATGTAGGATATTATATAACATTTACATTATTTTGATTTTTTTTTTGATATATTTTTGATGTGGAACTTATGAAAACTACCATTCACCTACACGATATATTAGCTCATTGCATCCTTTCTCTCCATTTTTGCCCGCTTTACTTTTATTTAATTTTTCTCCTTACATTTTAGTGTTTTCATCTTTTTAACATTTCCAATTCCTATTCTTTTTTCTATAAATTTTTTAAACTTAATTTGCTTCTATGTTTTTTACAGGACGGTTTGCTTATCTTTTTTTGAATGTGCTTTTTGTTGTTTTTCCCCCCTTATATTATAAAGTTTTTTTTTAACTCATTTTTTAGATCTTGGTACTTCCTTTTATTTATGTATATTTTTTTTTATAAACTTCATTTTTTTATTTATTCTTTACATTTAAATATATTTTTTAATTTTTTAATAAAATTCATCTTTTACGAATAATGTTTTATGTATGATATTATATAACATTTACATTATTTTGTTTTTTAATACATTTTTGATATGGGACTTATGAAAACTACCATCCACCTACACGAAGTATAAGCTCTTTGTATTCTTTCTCCATTTTTGCCCGCTTTACTTTTATTTAATTTTTCTCCTTACATTGTAGTGTTTTCATCTTTTTAACATTTCCAATTCTTATTCAATTTTCTATAAATTTTTTAAGCTTAATTTGCTTCTATGTTTTTTACAGTACGGTTTGCTTATATATTTTTTTTAATGTTCTTTTTGTTGTTTTTTTTTCTTATATTGTAAAGTTTTTTTTAAATCGTTTTTTAGATCTTGGCACTTCCTTTTATTTACGTATATTTTTTTGTAAACTTCATTTTGTAGCTTAAATGTGTCTTCAAAAAGATTTTAATGCTTTACATTTTTGTAGTTATCTTTTTCAATTTTTTTTATAAAAGTTATCTTTTATGAATAATATTTAATGTTTATTGTATGATATTATAAAACATTTACATTATTTTTTTAAATAAATCCATCATTCACTTACACCACATGTAAACCCATTGCATTCTTTCTCTCCGTTTCTTTTATTTTCTTTGTGTTCATTTTTTTTACTCACATTTTAAAGCTTTGTTCTTTTGAAATATATCAGCCCTTCTTTTTAACATTTCCAATTCCTATTTTTTATATATAATTTTCTCAAACTTAATTTTTTTTTAATTTGCTTCTCTCTGTTTTTTTTTTCATTTGCTTCTCTTTTGTTTAAATGTATATTTTGTTGATTTTTTCTTACATTATATTTTTTTAAGCATATTTTTTAATCTTCGCACTTCTTATAATTTATGTATTTTTTTCGTATAACCTTAATTTTGTAAATTAAAATATATCTTCAAAAAGTGCTTCATGCTTTACATTTTTCTAAATATCTTTTTTAATTTTTTAATAGAAGTTATCTTTTACGAATAATGTTTTATGTATGATATTATATAACATTTACATTATTTTGTTTTTTTAATATATTTTTGATGTGGGACTTATGAAAACTACCGTTCACCTACACGATATATAAGCTCATTGCATTCTTTCTCTCATTTTTGCCCGCTTTACTTTTATTTAATTTTTTCCTTACATTTTAGTGTTTTCATCTTTTTAACATTTCCAATTCCTTTTCTTTTATCTATAAATTTTTTAAACTTAATTTGCTTCTACGTTTTTTACAGTACGATTTGCTTATCTTTTTTTGATTGTGCATTTGGTTGTTTTTCCCCCCTTATATTATAAAGTTTTTTTAACTCGGCTTTTAGATCTTTGCACCTCCTTTTATTTATGTATATTTTTTTATAAACTTCATTTTGTAGCTTAAATGTGTCTTCAAAAAGTGTTTAATGCATTACATTTTTCTAGATATCTTTTTCAATTTTTTTCTATAAAAGTCATCTTTTATGAATAATGTTTATTGTTTATTGTGTGATATTATAAAGCATTTACATTATTTGTTTAAAATAAATCCATCATTCACTTACTCCATATATAAAACATCCATTTACGTTATTTTGTTTAATGTTTATTGTAATGAACTTACACCATATATACACCCATTGCATTCTTTCTCTCTGTTTCTTTCCTTTTCTTTGTATATCAGCTCATCTTTTTAACATTGTCAATTCCTTTTTTTTATATATAATTTTTTAAACTTGATTTTTTTTCTTTTGCTTCTCTTTTGTTTTAATGTATATTTTTTTGAATTTTTTCTTACATTATAATTTTTTTTAAGCATATTTTTTTAATCTTTGCACTTCTTTTTTTTTTTGTATAAACTTAATTTTGCAGATTAAATATATTTTCAAAAAGTGCTCTATGCTTTACATTCTTCTAAATATCTTTTTTAATTTCTTTAATAAAAGTCATCTTTTACGAATAATGTTTTATGTATAATATTATATAACATTTACATTATTTTTTTAATATATTTTTGATGAGGGACTTCTGAAAACTATCATTCACCTACACGATATATAAGCACATTGCATTCTTTCTCTCCATTTTTGCCCGCTTTACTTTTATTTAATTTTTCTCCTTACATTTTAGTATTTTCATCTTTTTAACATTTCCAATTCCTATTCCTTTATCTATAAATTTTTTAAACTTAATTTGCTTGTATGTTTTTTACAGTACGATTTTCTTATCTGTTTTGAATGTGCATTTTGTTGTTTTTTTTCCTTCTATAATAAAGTTTTTTTTAACGCGTTTTTTAGATCTTGGCACTTCCTTTTATTTATGTATATTTTTGTATAAACTTCTCTTCAAAAAGTGTTTAATGCTTTACATTTTTCTAGATATCTTTTTCATTTTTTTTATAAAAGTCATCTTATATGAATAATGTTTAATGTTTATTGTATGATATTATAAAACAATTACATTTTGTTGTTTTTAAATAAATATTTTTGACATGGGACTGATTAAAACAACCGTTCACTTATACCTTATATAATCTTTTTTCATTCTTTCTCTCTATTTTTGTCCCTTCAGTTTTTGTTAATTTTTCGCCTTACATTTTAATGTTTTTTTCTTTTTGAAAAATATCAGCTTATCCTTTTAACATTTCCAATTCCTATTCTTTTACCTATATTTTTTAAAATAGATTTGTTCTTTTGCTTCTCTTTTTTTAATGGTGCATTTTGTTGACTTTTCTTATATTTTAATTTTTTTTATTTTAAACACATTTTTTTAAATCTTTGCAGTTATAAACTTCGTTTTGTAGCTTAAATATTTTCAAAAAGTGCTTAATGCTTACATTTTTTTAGATATCTTTTTCAATTTTTAAATAAATCACCTTTTATGAAAAAAAGTTTATTGCATATTTATAAAAATGTTTAATATTATAAACATTTACAGCATTTTTTAAAACAATATTTTTGATGCGGGACTTATGAAAACTATCATTCACTTACACCATATTTAAACTTATTGGATTCTTTCTCTCTATTTTTTTTCTTTTTGTTTTTTTTCCCCTTACATTTTAAATATATTTTTTTAAAAAAATATCAGCTCATCTTTTTAACATTTTGCACTTCCTATTCTTTTACCTATAATTTTTGTTTAAACTTGATCTTTTTTTTTGATTCTTTTTGTTCTTTCTAAATGTTGATTTTGCTGATTTTTTCTTACATTATAATTTTTTATTTTAAACACATTTTTTTAAATCTTCGCACTTCATTTTATTTATTTATATTTTTGTATAAACTTCATTTTGTAGCTTAAACAAAACTTCAAAAATTCTTGATGCTTTAGATTTTTCTAGATATCTTTGACAAGGCATCTTTTATGAATAATGTTTAATGTATGATATTATAAAACACTTACAGTATTTTCCTTTTTTTAAATTTTTTTTTTGATGTGGGACTTATGAAATCCACCATTCACTTACACACCACATATGAACTCATTGCATTCTTTCTCTCTGTGTTTTTCCTTTTCTTTTTGAAAAATATCAGCTCATCTTTTTAACATTTCCAATTCCTACTCTTTTATCTATAATTTTCTTTAAACTTAATTTTTATTTGCTTCTCTTTTTTTAAATGTTCATTTTGTTGATTTTTTTCTTACATTTTAAGTTTTTTTAATTTTAAGCATATTTTTTAAATCTTCGCACTTCCTTTTGTTTTTTTTTTTTTCCTTTTGGCTTTTAGTTGATTTTTTAATACTCTTTAGAGCTTTATTTTTTTAACATATTATGCTCATCTTTTTATTATTTGCCCTTCCTATTTTTTTTCTATATTTTTTGCTTAAAGTTATTTTTTTTTTGCTGAAATTAGCTGAAATATTGCCTTCAAAAGTGCTTATTGCTTTATTTTCAAATAAAATTCATCATTTGGCCCAAAAAAAAAATCATCATATATGACATGGTAAGAATATATTCATAAAAATTGTATCATACTATCAAACAACTATAGTATTGCCTTTAAAAAATGTATTTTTTATTTGGGACTTGAGGAACCACCATGCACATAAGCTCTCTTTGCATTCTTTCTCTTTTCTTTTCCTTGTACTTTTTGATGATTTTATCCCTTACATTTTATAGCTTTTTTCAAATATACATGTTTTTAATCTTTGCACTTTCTATTATTTTTTTTATTTAGTTTAAGTGAATCTTCAATAAGTTCTTTATTCTTTATATTTTTCATGATATCTTTTTGAATTTTTAAATATAATGTGTTAGATCAAGCAATAACACATAAGAGGGGGTGAATTAGGTGTTTATAAATTTTTTCACTGGAGGGTGGACTGGTTCAGGGACAAAGTGGGATCCCCTTGCAAGCAAACTCAGTTATTCTTCTTACCAATTTTCATAGTTAGCATGCTCCAATTGACTTTCACATCTTCCAATGATTTTAACCATTCCATGCCAAAGATAGCATCAATTCCACTCAGGGGAAAAGGGTAGAAGGTTTGAATCACATTGAGCCCTTGTATCTTCATGTGTAAGTCTTTACAACGTTGCCTCCTCTTTAAGGTGTACCTATCCCCTACTGTTATAATGTATTTAGGAATTTCATCTATTGGAAATTGCATTTTACCTTGCAAATCTTCAGATACAAAATTGTGGGTAGTGCCACTATTAATGAGTATAACTATTTTTCTCCCCTTACTCTTTCTTTTACCTTCATGGTATGGGTGTCACCAAATCCAATGATAGAGTTTAGTGATAACTCCATGCATGTTGCTCTTGCCTTAGTTTCAAAATTCACTTACCCCTCCATAACTAGTTCTGTGCCTTCCGTGTCTTTCCTAACATCCATCTCTAACAATAACACTTGAAAGTGCTTATTTTGTAGACATGGTTGGGGCCAAATTTGTCTGCACACTTTAAGCAGAGACCCAACTCTCTTTGGTGAAAAATCTTAGAGTCCGATAGTCACTGAGAACCCCCAAACTTGTGAGTTGAAGAACCTTCTAGCGAATTACTTGCAGAGTTGGAGTCCCTTGTTTTTGGTTTAGTTGTGCCCCTTGTGTTGTCTGTGTTTGATCTTGCACTTGTAACAAACGTGGGTGGGCTTGTTTAGCTCAGGCACTTGAGAAACATGTGTAAAGAAGGGTTGGGCTGAAACAGGTTTAGGCCCATTTAATATGTGTTGGGCTTGTACAACCCTAGACCCTTTCTCATCTTCAAGCATCTGATTGATCTCCTCCACACTGATAGCTAGCAGGATGATTTCACGTAAGGTGAAGGCATTTGATAGCTTTAGTTTAGCCTTGTTCTCAGTCTTTAACCCTGTTTGGAACACCTCGATTAAGCACTCTTCCGAAGCCTCTTTCAAGGGTGCAGAGTAAAGTTGCCGTATCAATTCCTTCTTGAACTCAATCCAATTTCTAGGAGGTGCTTGAGTCTCTAGCCATTGGTACCATTTTAAAGCTTTCCCTTGGATATGGTATTGAAATGAAAGTATCTCTCTACACGAAAGAGCCGGTCTTCTCCCGTGAACACAGGTAACTCTAATCTTTTGTACTTTCCTACCTTTGTCTCATTGTGCGTGTGACCCTTGGAAGCCTCACCATATTCATTGGCCTCCTATTCTGGGACTTGAGCCTCTGTTATATTCCTTTGTATTTATCCTAAAGTCTCGTTAATCTTGTCCAATGCTTCTTTGAAAGTGTTCATTTCTCTGGTTAACCCACCAACAATCTCCTTCAGTTCTTGAATCTCTAGATCAACATATTGCATGTGTTCACTCATTGTCGTTTGGTTAGATAGCCTTTAGGATCTCTCCACTCTGATACCAAATGAACAAACTTGTTGCCAACCAGTAACCAAATATAAAAATATAACAATAGAATAGCCACAAGTCAGGGGAAACGCTGAGGTTTGATATTAAGAACTCCAAAAGGCTAAATCAGTGTTACAATGAACTTTATTGATTTAGAACAAACCCTATTCCTTATTACAACCAAAGTACCCGATAACAAGTAAAGAACAAGAACAACTCTAACATAGCAATGCTTACTAAGCATGTCCTTTGGTTTTTGAGAGCTAGTCTCTCCTCTCACTAAAACACAAAATATCACCTGCCCCCTAAAATAACACTCGTGACTATTACAACTTAGAAACACCTTGCATAGACTCATCATTTTTTGCTAAGACAGGCCTAAAACCACCTTAAGTCAACACTACAGTTGAATAGCTTTCCTCATAAGAGTAAGAATAGCAAAGTCAACATTCAGCCCCTCCTAAAGGTTCTTTTCCTATTTCTTGTATTTTCTTATCCCTCCTCTTATATGTTTGTAGTTTCCTATTTCTCCTCCAATAGGTTTGTGCAGCAAATGAGATTCCATTAAAAAAGAAGCTTGCTACTTCATCTACCTTGTAGTCTACAGGGGCTAGAATTAAGGTGGCATATTTGCTACATTGATCTACCATGACCATAAATCTTTCATATCTTTCGAACTTAGGGAGATCAATTATGAAGTCCATTAAGACATTCTTCTATAGTCTTTCAACCATTGGCAGAGGTTTGAGTAAGCTAGCTAGATGTTGTTTTTCAACTTTATCTTATTAGCATATAAGGTAGGTCCTTACATATGCTTCAACATCATCTTGCATATGTGGCTAATAAACATGATTGTAAGAGAGCAAGTATTAATGCCATACCTGGATGGCCAACCCATTTGGAATCATGACACTCTTGAGGACATCTTTGAAGGTTGCCCCATTTCGGAATATAAATTCGATCCCCAAGGGTGTAGAGTATCTCTCCTTCACCAAGAATCTTTGAGTTTATTCTTTGTTAGCAAGTTTCATCAAGTCACTTGCTGCTGAATCTTGAGACATACCTTCTTTGATTTTGTCAAGGAAGTCATTCTAGGGCATGCTTGCTATGAAAGTAACTAATCCGGCTTTTCTACTCAATACATCTGCCACTACATTTGGGCTAAGCTTACTTTGGGCTAAGCTTCTTTTGTGTCTGGAAGTAGTTTGTAGCAACATTGTCCGTCAATATAGTGAACCTACTTTCAAGTAAGTAATTATGCTAGGTCAGAAGACAATAAATGATGGCAGTCATTTCTTTTTCTTGCACCATGCAGCGCCTCTTTGTGCCATTTAGCTTACATCTCTCTCATGCAATAGGGTGTCCTTCTTGTATCAACACACCCCTTATTATAAAGTCTGAGGCATTGGTATGTACCTCAAAAGGCTTGGAGTAGTCAAGCAAGGACATGACAGGCTCTTGCGTGACCATTTGCTTTAGCTTTTCAAAAGCATCTTGACAGTCTAATGACCACTGCCAAGATTTATTCTCGAGTAGGTCTGTCAATAGAGTAGCAGTCATTGAATATTCTTTAATGAACTAACGATAGTAGTTTACCAAACTAAGAAATGATCTTAACTTTAGGACCTTAATGGGAGGTTGCCATTCTTCATTCTTGAATGGCTCAAACCTTAATTGGGTTTATTATGAGCTTTCCATCCTTGATCTTATGCCCCAAGAAGTCCACCTCTTGTTTGCAAAAGATCACTTCTCTAACTTAATGTATAGTTCATGATTAAAGAGTACTTGGAAGAATTTGTTTTTAGTGTTTAGCATGTTCTTCAAGGGTAGTGCTATATACCATGATGTCATCTAGATACAGCACCATGAATTGGTCTAAGTAAGGACTTGTTTATAAGAGTGCAGAATGTTATTAGGGCATTCGTCAGTCCAAAGGGCATGAGAAGAAATTCAAATGCTTTATATCTAGTAATGCAAGTCGTCTTTAGTTCATTATGCAACAATGCATACTTGACAATACCTTAATTGAAGATAGCTTAGAGAGGTACCTAGCCTTCCCAAGCTGATCAAACAGGTCAATGATCAAAGGCATCGGATATTTGTTCTTGATAATGATCTTATTCAAATGCCTTATAGTCGATGCACATCCATAGTGATCCATCCTTTTTCTTCTAAAAGAGAATTGGAGCACTATATGGGGCATTAGAAAGTTGGATATACTCTAAATCAAGCAAATCTTGAAGTTGTCTCCTCAACTTGGGAAGTTCTGGAGGTGGCATGCTTTAAGGTGCTAAGACAGGTGGTTTGGCATCGGGCTTCAACTTGATCTAATGGTCTACCTTCCTTCTAGGAGGTATTTTCTTTGGCAACTCATCAAGCATGACGTGTTTGTACTCCTGAAGTACCTCTTGGATGCATTGTCGCAAGGCTTCTTGTGTGTTGGTTGTGCTATCCTCTTCTTCAGCCATTGATCGTGTGGTGGCAACGTAGCTTTATGAATTCTTAAAACCCCCTTTGAATTACAAGGCAGAAATCATATGTTTGAATTTCTCTAAGCACTTCAAAGGGATTACTCGAATCATATTTGTGTTGACAACTACCAGAGACTTGGCTTCCAGAATAGGGAAGGCATGTGCTTTGTAGAAGAAAGTAAGTCCCAACACAAGTTTAAAATCATCCATATTGCCTCATCGCTTGTTGAATTGCTTGCCAATCCTTGATCTTCACCTTTACATCCTTGGCAGTCCTAAAGTCTTGTTTTGTAAGGGAGTTCACCACCTCCCTTGTCGAATTGGATGCCTAATTGCTTGGCTTCTTCAATCTCCATGAAATTATGACTTACTTTGGTATCAAGCATGATAGACTTTCAATGACAAGATCAACATAGAGTAGGCCCTTCTCTTCCACCTTGGATGGAGAGAAGAGTCTAGATAATGCCCCTAGATATTATAAGGAACCAAGGGCAGCCTATTGTTCCTTGTCTTGCCTTTCTTTCATCTCAACAATTAAGGCATTCATAGCCTTTTGGTTGGGGCAGTCTCAAGTTCAGTGTGGAACATCGCATATGAAACACAGCTTTAGTGGATTTGAGGCATCATGCTTGGTTAAAGCTGGTTTTTCTTGCTTAGAACTTGCACTAAAAGTCTTTTAGCCACTACGATCAAAGATCTTCTTTTATCCTCCCTTGTTTCTGATGCATATGAATATCTTAGACTAATAGGAATTAGGGAAATAAGGGAAAATAAGAGAGAAGAATAGGGAAGGTGAGTAGAAGCCGAGAGAAATGGGAGAGATTAGGAAGAAGAGATGGAGAGGATTTTAGAAGCGGAAGGAATTCTTTTTGATTGATCACTAAGATAAAAGTTACAATTCAAATGCCTTAGTATATATAGGCTTCCTGCTCACACTCTCCCAATGGCTAAATCCTAACAACTATCATTTAAATCTAAACTAACTAATGTTTTTTACAAAACTACAACGATACCCCTCTCAAAAAGATCCTTGCCCTTAAGGATCATTGATAACAAATTGAGGAAACTT
The DNA here is from genome assembly GCF_029017545.1 of Prosopis cineraria. Lineage (NCBI taxonomy): Eukaryota > Viridiplantae > Streptophyta > Magnoliopsida > Fabales > Fabaceae > Prosopis > Prosopis cineraria. The sequence goes on from NW_026555344.1 coordinate 35,727,806, forward strand.
TTGCTGTAACTAATGTAGAGCCGTCCAAGATAATTATTCATCAGGTAATTGCTTCCATTTAATCAAAACTTCAGTAATAATTTGTCCCCTCTTTCTACCAACTCGCTTTTGTGGAATACTTTCAGGTTCTAAGGCTGGAGGTAACTCCAGCCAATCAAGAGGTTGATGCCTTTGCTTTACTTTAGGATTAAGACATAGCTTCAATAAAGAAACATGAAAAGTTGGATGTATTCTGGATTCAACAAGCAGTTCTAACTTGTAGGCAACAACACCTGTTCTTTCAATGACCTTGTAAGGATCGAAGTATCTAGGAGCTAGATTTTGAGTACTCTTTACAGCTGCAGAAATTTGTCTATAAGGCTGCAACTTAGGGAAAACCCATTGGCCAATAGCAAACTCCCGCTCTGTTCTATGAGAATCAGCTTTCTGTTTCATCAAATTAGCTGCCTAATAAAGATGATGCTTCAAAACAGCCTACATAGCTTCTCTGGCCAGAAAAATCCTATCTAAAACATCCAAAACAGAACCATTAGGCAAATAAGGATGATAAATAAGGGTTTTCTGACCATACAAAAGTTCATGTGGAGTTGCTTTAGTGGCTGTATGAAATGTGGTATTATACACCATTTAGCTTGTGACAATCACTTGCTCCAATCCCTTAGTTGTTCCTAACACATACATCTAAGATAGGTTTTTAAGCACCTTTAGAACTTAAGATTCCCATCCATTTGAGGGTGATATGCGGTTGAAAGTTGCTGTTTAACTCCTAAAACTTGTAAAAATTCCTTCCAAAATCCACTCACAAATATAGGATCACGATCACTTATAATTTCAGCAGATGCACTATGTAGTTTATACACATTATTCATAAAAAGTTGTGCTAAAGAAGAAGTTGAATAAGGATGAGTAAGAGGTATAAAATGGGCATGCTTACTCATCAATTAATATCCAAATTGTATCTTTATCATGAAATTTAGGAAGTCCTTTAATAAAATTCATAGTAATACTTTCCCAAAATCGACTTGGAATTGGAAGAGGTTGCAATAGCCCAGGAGGAGCAATAGCCTCATATTTACAACAAGCACATGTATCACATTGTTTGATAAAATCTATCACATCATTGATCAGCTTTTCCACCAAAATAACGCCTTGATTCTATGGTAAATGGCCTGAATTCCCAAATTCCCTCCTTGAGGACTAGAGTGCAACCATTCCAAAATTTGCTATCTCAAAATAGGATCATTCCCAATCACTAACTTTCCCTTCCTTCTCAGCAATTCCCCATCCCAAGAAAAATGCCCCCACATACCATTATTTTCTTGGGTTTTCTTATGAATCTTTGTAACCATAGCATCACTTTTCCAACTTCCCTTGATTTTGTCTAATAATTCAAGAGAAGAAGTGTCTAAAACCATTTGCATTAGCTGCTGTTTGGGTATTCTCAAAAGAGCATCAGCTGTTGAATTATTATTCCCCTTTTTATATTGTATCTCATAATCAAACTTAGCTAATTTCGTAACCCAAAACATATGAAATGAAGTCTTTAACTTCTGTCCAAGCAGATATTTCAGGCTTTGTTGGTCAGACTTGATTATAAATCGCTTCCTTTCAAGATATTAATGCCAATAAAGGATGGTAAGGACCACAGCCATCATTCTTTTTCATATATAGAAAGATGCTGGAGTCTTTCAACTAAACCTGTGCTAAAATAAGCAATTGGCTGCCCTTGCTGCATTAGGATAGTCCCCTCCCCAAAACCACATGCATTTGTCTCCACAATAAATTCTTTAGTAAAATCAGGAAGAGAAAGGTAGGTGCTGATGTTATACCCTTTTGAGATTATTAAATGCTTTAAAAGCCAAATCTGACCATTTGAACCCATCCTTCTTAAGAAGACAAGTTAGTGGCTTTGCTTGAGCTCTATAGCCCTTAATAAACCTTCTATAGTACCTCACCAACCCTAGAAATGCCCTGAGTTGCTACACAGTCTTAAGTTCAAGCCATTCAGCAACCACTTGAATTTTCTTCGGATCTATCTTAACTGTTCCATTACCAATGATATGACCCAAATACTCCACTTTAGTTGCTACAAAAGAACACTTGCTCATCTTGACATAATACCGATGCTTCCTCAAAATGGAAAAGACTTCCTTAAGATGCTGCACATGATCATCCAAATTAGCACTATAAATCAATATATCATTAAAGAATACTAGCACAAACATTCTCAAATAAGGGCAAATTATGTTGTTTATAGCTCCTTGAAATGTAGCCGGGGCATTAGTTAGGCTAAATGACATAACCAACCACTCATAGTGCTCACTATGTGTTTTGAAAGCAGTTTTTATAATATCTTGAGCCACCATCCTTATTTGGTGATAACTAGCCTTAAGATCTAACTTTGTAAAATATTTTGCAGCATTCAACTTATCAAAAAGGTCTTCTACCAAAGGGATGGGATATTGATCTTTCATTGTCTTTTTTATTTAACTCCTTATAGTCTATACACATTTTTCAAGTTTCATCTTTCTTCTTAACTAAGACTATAGGAGTAGAAAATGGACTTAAACTTTCTTGTATTACCCTGTTGCAATAACTCTCCTACTAAACCCTCAATGACATCTTTTTGAGTTGAGAGATATATATAAGGCTTTAAATTTATAGGATTAGTGCCCTCTTGAAGGACAATAAAATGACCATGCCCTTCACAAAAAGGCGGTAACCCTTTGGGTGATTTAAAGAGATAAGAAAACTCTTGTAAAGTGGAAGAGATCACTTCTGGAATTTCTGAGCAGCCTTGTATAGAGAAAATTTCCGCCTTTTCTTGTCCTTTTGTTATTAATTGCAAGAGAAACACTTGATCAGTGTGACAATCCTCAATTTCCAGCCTTTTTTGGATGTACCACACGTAAGGTATTGGGAGGGATAGCTTGAAGCTTAGCATTTTCCCTTCAAGCCAAAAAAACATTGCTAAAGACTCGTAATCCCATAAGCATTTTTAATACTTTTGAGCTATTTAAGCCCCAGTACTAAATCATAGGCATGGAGATCAAGAATCTAAAATTAAAAGAAAATTCCAAGCCCTGCATTCTCCATTTGAAGTCATGCACTTTAAGCCTTCTTCCTCTAGCCACTTCCACCCATTGTTCATGAGTTCCATCAGGTTGCCATCCCAGCTTTCTCGCCACATTAAAGTCTAAAAAGTCATGAGTGCTACCACCATTGATTAAAATCTAGAGCTACCTCTTGCTATAGTATCTTGTGAGCCTCATTGAAAAAACACTATCTACCCCATTAATGGCAAGGAGAGAAATAAAAAAACTTATCCCTATTTTCTTCTATCTTAATGGGTTCTTCAGTTTTACCATCTTCTTTAGAATTGTCTTGAACTTCAATAAAATATAATGTGTAACATCCTGATTTTTTTAGATAAAAAAAATTTGTTGTGAAATTTAAGTTTTTATTAAAAAAATGATAATAATAGGAATTTATATTATTTGAGGTTATTCAAAAATAATAATATGGTTAGGCATTTAATTATGAATTAAAAACTTATGTTTAAAATTATATAAGAAATATTTTGTTAAGATATAATTTTAAGATTTAAAAAAAAATTTATGTGTGTGTGAGTTAAAAAAAAAAGAAAAGAAAGTAAAAAAAAAGGGGGGAGGGGGTTTAGTCCCACATCGGTTAGATGTGGGAAGAGGAAAAGTTTCCTCAAGTATAAAAAAGAAGCGAAGCACGCATGGTGAAGCAAAAGGGACATTTATGAAAATTGCAACTAATGGCCTAAGATATAATTTGTAAAAATTGCAAGTAATGGCCTAAGGTGCAATTTGTGAAAATTGCAAGTAATGGCCCAAAGGTTTGAATAATTAAATTCAAACCTATAGTTTTTTTAATATAATTTTGGGACCCACAATTCCATTTTTATATTATTTTTCTCTCTTTCTCTTACGTTGCTCGGCGTTTTCTCACAAGGGGGATTATTTTCTTTTTCTTTAGGTATGCTCCAACTTTCCTGTTTAGATTAGCATTTAAAAAATTATTTAATTATAAAATTAATTTTATAGTTATTTTCTAAATAGCTTTTTAGTGATATGATTATTTTGTAGAATAGAGTAAATATTCTGATTAGGATTTTTCTATAGGATAGTTAATCTGATGATATGATGGATTGAAAATATAGGTTGAAGTTTTTAGAGGTATAATAAATATTATAGAATATTTTCTTGAGGTTAAAACTCATGTTTAAGAATTTTTGAGTTAAACTCTAGATCTATATGGTTGAATTTATGTTGAATCTGAGATGTAGGGATGAACCTCTGATTATTAAATATTTATTTAAATATGAATAGATATTTTTGAGGTTATAGAAAGGTGATTTGAGGCTTAAATATGATTTACTAAGGTATGAGAATTTTAGAAAAGAATTTGGGAAGTTAAATGAGACATAAATCTTAATGTCAATATGGATTTTAGATCTAAGACTTTCTAACTCTTTAAATTAGAGTTATTTATTAATTTCAATGTAAAATAAATATATAGTATTGTGAAATAATTATGTAGATTATATTGACAAAGATAGTGGTGAAAAAGGAGTTGTGAAGGGGAACTTGTTATTCAAGACACAAGGTAACCATTATCAATGTGTTGTGATGGGTGTATTTGTGAATAGTTATGTGTTGTTTTATTGTTTGAAAAAATTATGAATTATTGAAAATAAATACTGTATATACTTGTTTGAAATTATTGCCAAGTGGGTTAAAAATTTATTTTTGTTTATCATGATGAGATATTATTGTTCGGATATATTTCTGTTTGGATATTTAAATGATGCATGACTTGTCAGGGTATTTTAATATATGGTGTTAATGGAAATTTCTGTTCGGTTAATTATTATCACGTGGTAAGCCCTCATTGGACCCAATGAGTGGTGTGTCGCTTGGTCCAACTCACCTTTGGCCGGGTGATTTGGCGTCCGAGCATGGCGAAAGGAGGATATAAGGTGTAGTCATGCAATTAAATACCTGTTCGGTTTGTTTGGAAATATTGTTCGATTAAATGTTTTTGTGTGCCCACTTAGCAATCGCATGATTAGTTACATCCGCATGCATTATTACATATTAATTTTTGGTTACTGGGACTTTTAAGTCTCATTTCCCGTGGTTAATATTTTTACAGGAGAGAGTCCGGCCGAGAAAGTACCAGAGGCGTAACTTTGATGTATGAGACACCATCTTTTACGTTGCCTCTCATTTTGTATTATACAATGTATCTTGTGCCAACTTAGGACATATCTTCTTTATGAAGCATGTAAACTCTAATCCTTTTATTAAAAGTATTTATATGACTAAGAGGATTATGTCTATCCCTCTTGATTTATGATCTGATTTGAATATCATGCCATGAGGATTATGTCTGTCCTTTATGATTTTAATTGCCTTTTTGAATATTTTAAGACTCGTGTTATGTCTTGGATGTATCATGGTAAGAAAATTTTTTTACCATGATAATGGTTTTAATAATTTGTAAAAAATCAGTTTGTAAATTTGAGGGTGTTACATAATGCAACTTCTATCTTTGCAGGCATTTGTGGTCTCGGGAGAATTTTTCATGGCAATAGAAGCACAAGTTTTTGCTTCTGTGTTCAGCAAAATGTAGGTCTCTTTAGCAAAGGAGGCTTGACACTTCCATTTGTCGACATTGACAAAATTTCTGACATGGTGGGTCTATCAACTGGCCGTTCTTCTACACATAATAGACCAATATGAATGCATCTCACCACTAGATCTATCAACTCCATTTATTGCTGGGTCTACCAATTCTGATGCTACTGCTTCACCTTCTTTTCGAAGTTCCTATGCCTGAGGTATGTTAAATGCTTCTCATTTCAAACACCAACTACACAAAGGATTTGATGGTATAAAATTTATGATGAAAACACTATTACAGTCTAACATACGTGTCCCACTAAATTGAGTGGATCATTGACACTGTAAAATATATTCAAGAGTCATGTATCCACGGCTTAGATTAATGGATGACAAAATATTCAGCTCGTAATTCATAAATATTTATATTTGAATCAAATGCAAGGAGGAAATATATTGCAATATCTCTTTAAATAGCATTAGAATTAAACAGAAAACAAAAAGACTTTAGCCAATGTGTGCTTACAATGTGCCAACAATTCTATTGGTATTTCCCTCTGCTTCTTGTGCAATAATTCTTGTTAAACAAAAATCAGAAATTTTTGGGATCAATTTTTTATTGAGTGGTATGTTACTTGCTTTTAAGTCTCTCTGCACTATTTTTAGTCTTGAGTACTTATGAATGTATAATAATCCCTGAGCAATATCTTCAATTATGTTGAGTCTTTTCTCCCATTCTAGTAGCTTGCTTCTTCTAGGATCTTTGAAACAAAATTGTCAATGAGGAAGAGAAACAATAAGCTGAGCAACAAATACCATTTGGTTTTAGTAACTTCTTGAAAAGCATGCATACATTGAGAATTCTTACAAAATTAGATGAAGTCCAGGCTTTTGTTGGGCATGAACTCATAAATTAAAATTTTCTCATCTCTTTGGATGCAGTAACTCATTTTTGTGTTGGAGCTCCGATATTAGTTTCAACTCATTTTGAATTCTGTTATTCCTTGTCTAGAGCTTCTTAGAAGTCTCTTAAAACCACTTCTTTCCCTGTTTGTAGTTTTCACTAATTGAAAATAAAGAACTTAATTTTAATATATCTTAATTTATCAATCAATTGAAATAATTCATTTGGAATGACTCAGAAGGGCTATCCGTTACAAACAGGTCCTAATCCTCCCTCTCCTAGCTTGTTCTCAGATGAGAAGTTATCTGTAGCTTTCTTGCGGGATGCAAAACTGAACATTGTATAAATAATGTCCATTCTTATCATAGTTTTGAATGTCATTTGCATTTGCAACTCCATTTGAAATTTCCTCCATCTCTGATTTTTCCTTGTCTGCTGAAGTTTAAATGGGAGACGTAGATTCAATTCGAGAATTTATGATATGCTACTTACATGTAAGTACTATGTACCTACAATCTGTTAATCACTATGTATGAGCATCCCAAATGATTCGTCATGATATTCATCACTATTATGTTTTTCCAACAACACAGAAAAGTGTAATAAAGGTTTTGCCAAATGATTATAGAGGCTTACCCCTGCCTATGTGCCTTGAAGTACTATTAAGGAAGTAATTATCGAAGAAACCATCTTCCAGTTGTCATGGTAAAAGACACATCCATTTTTATTGTCATTGTAAGAAGTGAATACAATGCAGTCACAGTTGCTCCAGCAAGTAGCATTGTAATCACTTATGATAAAACACACGTTTCCATCAACGTTGTAGGTGATCCCTAGATCTCTTAGTTCAACAGACTTGAAGTTAAAGAATTCTCCTTCGTGCCTGCAAGATGACTGATCCCACAGCTGGCATCCTCCATCACTGTTATACCCTTAACAGTTACTGGCATCTGCAATCGACATTAGTCCATAGCTATCAGATAGCAGCCCAGTATTATCAATTGACCACATTGCTGTTTGTTTTTCTAATTCAATTGCATTATTTCTAACTTCGAATATGAGATACTATTCATCTCTGTTTGAGATAATGGTGAAGTTATACAAGCTTTGGGCTTCCTCTGGTATGTTTTGGAACTTCCCATTTCCTAATACCCCGCTCGGCCAATGAACCTTTTGATGAGGAGCCAAAGAACATATATTGGAAAACACGTCAACTTATAATAATGACACACAAAAAGAAGGTCCTTAACTACTTTGTTCGACTCAAAACTCATTTAAAGATATTCTATATTCACGCTAAAGGAAAAAAAATATTATTATGTATCCTCCGTTACTCGGCCCCTTCTCCGAATGTGAAATGGACTTGGAGAAGCTGATATAGCAAGAGAGTATGAAATTAACAAGGTGGCTTTCTGCTATTTTCTTGGAGAAGAGTATCAGTAGCCTGCCAGATGATGTTGCAGAACAGAGTTGGCTGTCTCTAACAAGGTGGCTTTCATGTTGTTGATGAGATCTGGACGCTGATCTGCAGGAGCAGAGTACAGGATGGTCGGCTCTTGACCTCGATGTGTGATTTTCAACACGCCAGAATGATCCAAGGTCAAAGCTTCCGAAGAAAGATCAAGAATTTGATCATTCCGATTGGCAATCCAAACCATCGAAACATCTTTTACTGTGTTGTAGACTAATAGGTAATAAAATGGTGAGTCACTAAATATTGGTTAAAAGTCATGCAATATGTGCCACTGGTTGAGCATATAGTGGGGCTTGTGTGATTTAGCTGACCAGCTGGCTTCAAATGGTCACTTCTATCTTGTGCATAAAAAGTTGTTTTCCACAACCCCACATAAAGCTGCAATAACCTGACCACAAGTTTGCTGATAATCACAGACATGGTAGAGAGCCTAAGGGCATAGCCAGCTAGAAATCAGGATTTCATTAAGCTTTTTGTTGGTAATTATTATATTCATGGCGTAACATTGTTGGTTCCATTACTTCGTTCTTTTTTTTTTTTTTTGGTTGGTAATATAAACTGTCTCGGCGGCATTTGGCGAAACCAGAATGATATCAGCGTCTTGTTTTGACCACAAAAATGGTATCAACTCCATCAATTGTTTAAAATTGCAGTGAACTTATATTAAGGATTTGATGATCCATCTCAATTCCTTTTCCTTCTCTTGTATTTTTGTTTAAAGTCTTTGTGGACGGATTCAAATTCAGTGATTACAGATTAATGGAGTTTTTCGGCAGATGCTCAGTTCAAAATATATTTTTCCTGATTTTGATTGTTGCCAATCAGCCTCCTGCTTTGCACGTTAACGTAAAGTAGTAAGTAACATTGTCATGATTTTTAATCAATTTTGTTTATATATATATATATATATCGTTTGTTTGGTCGAATGTTATATATATTGACAATATTTTTACATTTAAATATTTATATTTTAGTTTTGTTGATATTAAATATCAAGCATGCTTCGACTAAAGGAAAAAGGTTAGTACCATGCCGAAGAAAATAATAACTTGAATTTATGTAAAAAATAACTTTTTATCAAATAAGTAAATAATAGCTTAAATTTAAGAAAATAACAAGTTTTTTATGTTAAACTAAGTTGTTATTTCCTTAAAACTAAGTTATTATTTATAGAGAATTAGGTTGTTATTTTCATAAATCCAAACTATTATTTACTTAAATTCAAGTTATTATTTATGGTTACCTAAGTTATTTGTATTTTGAATATTAGTTATATATTAATTATTGATATTTTGTATTGTTTTATTAAAATATATAAGTTTTCCAATTATTATTAATCTTTATGTGAAGCAAGTGGCCTTAGGATTCTTTTCCTGCCAAGACTGCTGCTCAAAATTAACCACTACTCCACTAGTCTTCTGAGGAATTTGGATCCAAAATGCGTGGTTTATCATGCAATTTTAAAAAAGAACCAAATCTTAAATTTGATAATAACTGTTTGATTTAATTTGAATGATTTTAAGATATTTTAATATATAATATTTAAAAAGTATTAAATTTTAAATTTTTGAAATAGTGAACAGTATGCGTGACGAGTGATTTAATTGTGATGATAGCTGTTATAAAGTTTTCAAAAAAAAATTATTTTTATAATTTTTAAATATTAATAAAATTTAATAATTATAATTAAAATGCTCATTGAATAGTAAATTTAAACCACTTATTAAATTTTAATCTGTCACCATCAGAAAATACTCTAGCATTGGTGATGATTGACCGGAGTTTCAACAAAGTGGAGGGGTTAAGCTCTGCTTTTTAAAATAAGAGTATTTAAATAGTTGTGTGTGATAACTTAAAAGTCACAAATAAAAGAATTAGACTTGAGAGTATTTTATACGTTTTATAAGACTTTTGATAATTAAAATTTCATTCAAATTTTCTCTTTTTTTAAATGAAAGAGCCAAACTTACGTTCAGATTGTTTGCTGCTGATGCGTATTTTGGTTATTGCTAAAGGCGAAACTTATAAGCACTACACCACGAAGGAGATGAAGGCGCAGCTCCAGTGGAGGAAAAATTGCTGATAGTCTTCTAGGGTTTTCGAAAAGGCTTCCACAATTTGGATATTTTTTAATAATAAAAATTTAGGTGGGTTGGGTCAGCGACCAAGTATGCTTCCAAACTCATTGATTATATAATTTTCGTCATTTATGTGAGATATTACAAATCTAAATTTTAATTGCTTAAAAAAATTAAACGAATAAATTTATGAAAGAAAAACGAGAGATTAGTGGTCCTAGAAGGCGATTTGATTAGGTGCTAATTTAATGTGCCATAATAACCATGATCACCTTGTAAAAAGTAATAATTAAAGCGTTGTCATATTTCATATCAACCAAATATATTTATACTAAATATGCATAAGTTTAGTTAAAATTTTAAAATTCAAAATCTAAAAATAGAGTAACTTTAATGTTGATTTAGATGCAAGGGGATTTCGATTCAGATCAAATCCACAATTTGGATTCATAAAAATTTGGAGAAATTAATCCAACCATATTGTATTATAATTTTTTTTTAAATTTCAAATCCTTATACACTGTAGTTTTCATTTTCATCTTTCACTTTTTTTTTAATTGATAGACTTCTTTTCACTTTTAGTTTTCTTTGAATTTAAAATATTTTATACTATCCAACAAAACTTTTTACATATATAGATTTTAAATATGATATTTAAGATATAATATTTTAAATATTTTTTTGATTCCACTCATATAAAAACCACATAAAATATAAGCAAATTATTTATGAAATTTGAAAATATAAAATTTTTTTAATTTGGATAATTTTTTATTTAAAGTAAAAGATATTAAAATTTATATTAAAAAAACATGTACGACGCGCGGAATCTAAGTTTAGTCATCTTTTTCAAGAATGATTAATAATGTGATCTCTTATATAGATTTTAGTGTATACGGATATTATGTGTAAAATTAAAATATGAATGATGGAATACCAGATCCTAAAAATCTTATCTGAAACAATTAGTAGAATCAATTAAATTTAAAGCAAATCACAAAAAATGTAAAATAATTAACATGAACGACCAAAATGAGATCAATATGGAAGACTACATATCGTCAAACAAATAGACAACAATTGACTGCGCTCCTGGGACATGAACATAACATGTTCTTCATGTCATACTTGGGATATTTTATAAGATAATCAGTCATGTGAATAATGGAAAAGATCCTCAAGCAATTTGCCTTCTTTAAAATAAATCTTGAAAATTGAAAACTCAGTTTCAGTGGAACTGAATCTGCGAATATAGATTTCCTTCAAGTTTGACAAATGACATTGGGGATCATCAACTAATGGTTCTTCCATTATTTGTTTTTCAACTCTTTCAAGCTCCAGAATTTCAAGTTTGGGACAGTTTCGGAGCCACTTTAATCTAATATCCATGGGAAAACTGCACATTGAAATTTCCAATTGGTTAAATGGCAGAATTTTGGGACGTCATCCACTATTATTTAGTAATATTTCCGAACAAGGAACACCAAACCATTGTGAGCACATGTTTTGATCGAAAGTAATAACAGAAATTCAATTACATGTCCATGTAATTCATATACGGTTAGTAAAGTCACTATAAAATCCCCATAAGCGTTGTAAACATTCAAGATTCTCACCAAAAGCACAAATGATTGATGTCCCCGAAGTTTTGGGACTTCATAGTGTTTTTTTTTTTTTTTACTTTATCAAACCTTTAATATCAATCTGAGGAGTGTGACATTAGCGACAGCTTCCAATGGAACTAGAAAGTATGGAACATTTGCCTTGACCAAATGCTTAAGCTTTAATTTGAATTCAGCAGGTATCAGGTGATCATGATGACAAAAACACAAATCTTTAAGATACAAGTCTGGAAGACGATCAAAACATGAAGAAAGAATCATTGCCAGAAGTTCAACATCTGGAAATAGAACCCACTGCAAATGCAAGACCTCAAGTGAAGGAAAATTAATTCACTATAATTGCATCCTTCAACTTTATGTTGGCGACACCGGTGGCAGACGTGTATAGTGAACTTCTGATTGGTTGCTTGAGTCGTGCCCGGAAGGACACTGTCCTTAAGAACTATTCCGGCACACCCTTCGATGTCCGGCAGTTCCCTACGATTAAACAAGCACCTCCTCGACGGAACGAGGGAATAGAACAACGGAGACTAAACGTAAGCACAGACGAACATAGAAATAGGTTGATTGAGGGAGGAAGAGAGAACCCCGAAAACTCAAAAGGCTTGTGTTCCGCTCTGTCTGCACCCATGGCTATATATAGCCCAAAGGTGGACATGAACGTTGAGGGGGTTACCACCGAATTAAAGGCTCGGTTACGCTATCATAAAAATTGTTTAAAAGCTTGTCTGGAAACACTTGTCTGGAAACATTGGGGTTACACAAACGTATGTAAAATGCATTTAACCTCCTGTCTGGAAACGTTGGGAAGACAAACATTTATAAAATTAATTTGTTTAATGATCAAAAAACATTCTTGGTTTGATTTCAAACTCTAGATAGCCAAAATTTGAGTTTCTCCGGCAAGCCAAAATAATTATTTATTTTGTAAAAATAATCCGATAAAAGGAACCCACTACCTCTTGAACTCACGCGCAGGGGGGGCGAATCGGCTGATTTCAACTGCGATTGCCCTGAGTTGGCCTGTCTCATGTACGCGAGGCCACTTCTCTTCCAAGCTCATTTTACTAGCCCACTTTATTTCTTAGTATATATATACTAAGAGAGTCTTTCTTTTAATCAATGTGAGACTTTGACACACACACACTTTTGACACACATACAACACTTTAAGACTCTAAGGGAATTGCAACTCAAAATCCTATAGGGCAATGTCATATAAGCCCTAAATGGAAAACATATATAGCTCCATATGCTCAACTTGGCGATTTATAATTCCATAAACCCAAATGTTGGTATTCTCAGAGGAGACGTAAAATTTGTTACAGATAAGACGAAACTTTTTGATGGGTTTAAAACCTCAATCAGGCATGATTCTATGAACTTAAACAAGAAATCATCAGAACCAAAGCTCGTGTCTTCAAAATCAAGAGTGCTCACTGAGAACCAAAGTCGATGCCATCTCTTGTCCACGAGGCACATGGCAATGGCTTGTTTGGTTGGAAGAAAAGAGAGAATATGCTCAAGTAATGGATCTTCTAAGTTATTACTCCTATCACTTGCGATGTGTTTGGCCACTAATTTTTCCATGACAATAGATTACCCTTGACTTCAATGACCCTTTAATTTAAAAAAAGAAACTTGATTATTGCAGAAAAAACCTGGCAAAACAAAGAGGAAGATGTGAAGTCAAGAAACATATATAAATGATAATCAATTGAAAAGAGGAAAAATCTGACTATGGGATATACTTATGAACAGATGCTAGTATCTATACAATTAGAAAACCATCAAACTCAAGGTCCGGTTTTGGTTGCACTCTACACAAGTGCATGAGCCATGACAAGTAATATAATATAAGTAAAATATTATTTCCACAAAGATTTATTTAAAAATGATGATCAAACAAAAGACTAAGTAAATTTATTTAAGTTAGACCAAACATAATTAGAGGAGAAAGTTGATTTTGTAAACTAAATTATCACTAGAAAATATAAAAAAGAGAATAATTCACAAATTTTAAGTATAAATTGAGATCTAAGATTATTTATTCTTCTTGTATCTTATAACACTAAAACTGCCTTCCCTCATAAATGCTTTTAATGAAAATAAGTACTAACCTAAGGTTTTAAAAATACTTGAACAAACTCTTTCAAGTCATTAACAGGTATTTAGCTAAATTAATAAAACTCAATTTTAAACACCAATCACAATATGGCTATGCAAGACTAGCAAGTATATCTCTATCTTAATAGCAAAACTATCCATCCAACATGCAAATATCGTGTTCTTGTACTATTTTACCCAAGTTCTACATTCAACCTAGCTCTCTCAAACGTCAATCAAGTGAACCTAACATCTAAATGGTAGCCAAACACTTAGAAGTATCAAGAAAAGAGTAAAATAAATACACACACACATATATATATATCATTAATTACAAAAAAAGAGGAGGAACTTAGTGTTAATTGATAGAAGGGTTCATCATCCACAAGTTACAAACACACAAAATACTTGGGCCCATTTTAGATTACAAGAGAGGAAAGAGAAGAGTAAGTAATAGAAAAACCAAAGAAGAGGAGCTATAAATATCTTCAAAACTCCAATCCCTTGCTCTAAGCTCTTCCAATGCCCAAACCCTAGCACAATCAAGCTCCAAATGTGTCTAAAAGTAAGTAGAATCTATTCTGGGTTAAGCTCTCAGCATATCTGTATTCTACTCAAGCATTCTCAGATAAATAAAATGAAGTGTTTTGTTGATAGTGATGAAAGTTGCAAACAAAGTCACGACTTTAGATAGCTTTACACTGTTTTTGCAGTTAACAAAACTTCTTCTCTTTACACTTGATTTCTCCATCCAAAAGCACCACCAAAGGTCCAAAAATATTTCTAATCCAACCTTAAACCAAAATAACATAAAATTAGCCCAAAAGTATAGAATTAAAATCAAACATGCAAACCTAACGCAAAGTACACATTTTCCTAATTTAGGCAATCAAAATATATACAATTAAGCCAAAATATATTAGAATCTAAGAAAAATGTGTTCAAGTGACATAAAATTCTTGAGGTTAACAGTTTTAAATATAGTGAAAGGGGTTGGTCTTTCACAATCCTATCAAACAAAGGTTTGAATCCCTACTACCTGACAATGTTTTGAATAGGTTGTCTCTTTAATAATGGATTAATAATCATCATTAATTATCATTTTAATCAATGTTCATATAATTTTAATTCTGCTAACATTTGATTTTATGTGATTTGGATTATATTGGTTTTCCTTTTTATAAGATATTTGAAGCATAAATTTTAGTTACTTAAATCAAAGAATGAATATTAAATAAATTGAAAAATAATCAATTGCAAGCAACATTTCAAAACTATATATATATATATATATATGATTCAACCAGTGATGTTTCAAAATAATACTTCAACAATCAATTTTAAAAGGAAAAATATAACTTTGGGTCCCTACATTTTGCTCACATTTTACTATAGTTCCTTGCATTTTTTTTGCTTTTCTAAGTTTCTACACTTTTATTTTTTAATATTCTAGATCCATTTAAGATCCCTATACTTTAATCATTTAGGGACTTAGAATATCAAAAAAAAGTGTAGGAACATATAACACTGATAAAAGTGTAGGGACCTATAGCAAAACGCAACTAAACTGTAGATATTTAAAGTTATGTTTTTCCATTTAAAAAATAATGATGATTTTGGTTAAAACTTTAAAATTCATAATTTAAAAAGGGAGTACATTACATTTTAAAAATAAGCAATTATTTATCAAAAGTTTGAAGATAAAAACTATTTTTATTATGTATAATGTTTTCTTTAAAATAAGAAAGATATTAATTTTTTTATTTGAATAACTAAATGTATACCCATAAAAGCTATGTTTAGCTATCGTGTTTATTATAGATTTTATTATATATCGATATTGATATTATGTGTAAAATATGATGGTAGTCAAACCAAATCCAGAAATCTTATTTGAAACCATTAATAGATCAATTTAAGTTAAAAAAAATCACAAAAAATGTTAGGCGATATCTTTCTGAGTCTTTCGCAAAAGATATGGATTCTGAATATCCCGTGATTTTCTATTCATGTTCTCTACATCCTCTAACAGTATATGTGGGGTCATAATAAAATTATTGTTCTTTCATTTTTAACAGAAAATGTAGAAAATATGCCGTTTTAAGAAGCATTCATAATTCCAAAAAAGTATTCATTATCTCTTCATGGAGTAGGATAAGTTTCTATGTTTTGGTCATGCACATCGTTTTTCTTAAATTTTATTTCTAGACGTAATGCGGTTTTGAATGTTGGACAATCCTACTTTTTCTGGCAAAAGAAAGAAAAGGTCATATCATCCAATGGAAAATTTTAGGACTTTATCAACGATAAATTGTCCCAACGACAGTGCTATCTCTCTTACTCAGAAAAGGTTCTGAGTTGGGACCTGGCTTGTGGGTGTGCATCTCCCTTTTCTATGAATAAGGCTGCTGGGTTAAGGTTTTAATAACTTGGAGAAATACATGAAACTTTTCTCATTAAAGAGTTAAGTCTTGAAAATATTGTTAAAAAAAAAAACACACACACACACAGAGTTAAGTCTTGAAAGGATGTTCAAAAACAAGGAGAAACATATATAAACGAAATATGCATTTCATAAAGAGTGTTGTTTATTTTTATTTTTTATTTTTTTTTCTTCTCTCCTTTTCTTGGCCAGATTATCACCATATCCTTTTTTTTTTATTTAATACTCTTTTCTTGTCTCCATGGGATTTTTTAAACTTGCAATGTAGAGAGGGAGGTGGTTTTTTCTATCATAAAGTTTATATAGAGACATTTTTTTGTGATTTGATTATATAATTTTCATTATTTGCTATTACAAATATAAATTTTAATTGACTAAAACAAAAGAATAAATATATGAAAGAAAAACGAGATATTGGTGGTCCTCGTAGGCGATTTGTTTTGGTGCTAATTTAATGTGCCAAAATAGCTATGATCATCTAGAAAAAAAAAGTAATAAGAATGATCATATTTCATATCAACCAAATATAATTCATATCATGATCATCTTTTTTTTTTCTGTAAATGAAAGTTTATATGAGTTGAATTCTGTGAGCTTACCAAAGTCTGAATATGCCTGTAGTGGTCCAAACTCAAAGAGCAAGAATAACATCTTTTTAATATGTAGGTTTTTTTTCCTCTTCAACAAATATATGTGGAGATTTCTTAAAATAACACTTGTTTTCATCAAGTGGTGGTTATATCTTTCAATTTTATAACCTTCTAAATGTGCCTTTAATTAGGAATTAAAGATATATGATCTTGGTAACTTTTTATATTAATGACCCTTCATAAAAATTTGTTAATCTCAACATTTCAACAAATCACTTCTTTTCATTTTGAAATTATTTCAGCAAGACTTTGGCTTCTCTTTACTTCTTATTTTTCATCAAAGCCACTATATTTATATTTGAATGATTAACTCTTCACGTGTAAAAATTATTGAAGAGGTAGTACACTAATTTCATAGTACCTTCGAGGTTAATTAATCTTCTTCTGCCTACAGCAAAGCAGATCACTCTTATTCTCTGTGTTATGCTTCGCAACTAATATAAATATAAATGCACCGCTGTGCTCGCGTCATTTCTCTAGATCGTACTTCTCTATGTTCTAGTCAAACTTGTCCTTGTTTAATTTATAGTCCGTCCTTAGCCTTCAAAGCTTGTGGCCTTATAATTTTTTTTAATATTTTAAATCCTAATTTTTCCTTATTAAATCTATCGTATGAATATGGATTATAAATTGTTAGGACATGGATTATATAGTATTTTATTATTCGTGGAATTTCTATGTTTTTCTTGTGATGTGGCGATAACTAAATTAAACAAGTGAACTAAATTTATTTTATTTACAAATTCATCGCATATAAGAAAGGATTTTAAGATTTAACAACGATTTCGTTTCTTAACCTATGAAGGGTTAATCATTCAAATATAACATGATGGCTGAGATGAAAAATGAGGAAGAAGTGATAAGAGAAGCCAAAATGTTGGAATGATTTTAAAATGAAAAGATGGTGCTTTTTAAAAAAAGTTGCATGTATAATAAATTAAGAAATTTTTATGATTCCTAGATATGTGTATGAAAAACCATTACTTGAAATAATATAACCCTTTAAACAGTATTCAGATTTCTCAGGGAATTAATCTCACAATTGCTGGTTGTGAGGATACCTTGGACAAAAAAAAAATTATGAAAATGTAATGACTATAAATTTTGAATTAAATAAATTTCTTTTCTAATTAATATTTTATTTAATTATTCCAATTTAACAAGTAGATGGTGGTTATTTATTACAACTTAAGTTAGCAACTTACTGGAAGATTCAAAGTTTAAATTCTCTTAAGTAATAGGCTAATCTTATTTTATCATGGTTATGAGAAAAATTTCAAAAAAAAAAACGAAGAGAGAAAATGCCTTGTCTCTTATATTATAATATATAAAAAATTTGGGTCCATCGTTGTAACTTTCTCAATCCTCCCTTTTTAAGTCAGATTTTTCTTCTTCCTCTGTCATTTTAATGAGAGAACCGACGAGAGAGAGGGAGAGAATTTTGAAAACTTTCATCTCTGTCCTTCTACATTCCAGCATGTTCACCGACTTGGGTATGCAATCACCATGATCAACTGATGCTAAGGGTCCATGTGTCGTCTTCTCCGTCTTGTTTCACAGCGTTCACTGTTGGTAATCTTTGCCTAACTCGTTCGTCCGTTCTTCATCCGCATCGCCAATTGTTCTTTTTCTTCCCTGCTCTTCTCTGTTTATGTGACGGCTTCCCTTCTTCTTGCTTCAAGTTGCTACTGCATTCGTGGGTGTGGCTATGGCTGTGGGGGCATCGAAAATCTTCCTTCCATGCTTCACGTCACCACCATCATCTCCCCTGTTTTGTGTCACAAATCGCTCAACTTAGCCAGTCATCCAACTTGTTTGTTCATTACCGTCGCTGCTGGAGTCCTGTCTGTTCATCATTACATGTGGTTCCGGTGAGTGTTTGGCCATTTTCTGTCGCTACTTTGGCATCCTTGTTAGAATTGTAATTCCTTCATGCTTCCCCTGTTCAGTGCTGTTATCTTCTTTCTCTCTCCTTCCTTTATGTGTTGTTAATGATCTAAGGTTATTTCAATCCTCCTCTTCCTTGTTGCTTGGTGTGCATTGTTGGCTGAGATTGTAAAATTTTCTCCTTCCTTTCTTTGCTGCTGAAAGTAACGTGGATGGAGATTTAATTTTATTTGAGCATTAAAGTGGTTTTATGTTGAAGGAGAAGCTTGGTTAATCTTATGTTGCCATTGGAAAAAAAGAAATATATGAAAAATGGTTGTGAATTTTCTCTTGTTCAACTACCGCGTGTGATTGTGTAGGAAGGGGATTGGATTAATTTGAAATTTAAAACTTAGTTAAACATTTTCATTAAATAATTTCAGTATGATTTTTTTTGGGTTATGATTAATGAAGATGAATGTGAGTTTGGGTTTTACTTTTAAAGTTAAAAGCTATTTTTTTCCCTATTAGAAAAAAGGGGGATTTGAGGAGCTTGTTTTATCTATATATTGATATTTAAAAAAATGTTGGAAAGTATAATAATGAGGAAGAGGTTTGGTATTTAGTTGAGTTTGGACGCGTATAAAATGTTCGCTAAAATGCTTGAAAGAAGTTGGAATTAGAAGTAGAGATTTTAAAGAGAATATTTGTATTAATAATTCAAGTACCAAATTGCTATTTATGTATTGATCGTTGAAATATCTATGTAAAGTTGTGGCAACGTCGGGAGGAAGTTTTTGGATTTGTAGGAAGCCCAATAAAATTTTATTGTATATGATAAGGCGATTGAAAGAGAAAAAGGACACATTTGGTTTGGAGGTTAATTATTTATGAAATTTACTTGGATTTGGTGAAGAATTTTGACTATGAAGCTACTGTGAGACAAATTAGATATTGGGGCATTGTATGGTTGATGATTACAAATGATAAATCATTTACTCATCACCAAGAAAGGATGATATGAGTGCAACATAAGGGTATCATTATTGGCTAGCTAGAGAAAGAAATAAAATATTTTAAATATGGTTGCTGGGTTAAGGACAAATACTGATTTAGAAGAATTTAATAATTTCTAGACAAGATAATAGGTTGATGACTTTTATTGGTAGTATATGAAGTGGAGTTATCATTAAATAAAGTTATTCATTCTTCTTATTTAGGTAATTAGAGTAGCCAAAAGGCAACTGAGAGATGTTCAAAAGAGCGAATTTTCATCTTGTGAGCTTTTTAGGTAAGTAGATAGCATCCCAACTGATTTTTTAATAAAGATTTCCTTTACTACAATAGTACATTTTTATGCAAAATTATTTTACTAACAACGATATGGTTATTGAATAGTTTATTTATTAAACTTCTTTATTTTGTGAAATTGCCTTTATCAGTTTTGAAATTTTAATTAATTAATAAATACAAATTTGGACTTTGACTATGAGATTTCATTTTATTGAACATTGGATTGATACAGAGAATGATTCATGCGAGTTTGACTTTGAAAATGAAAATTTTATTATGGAAGTGATGATTTTTTGCATGTTTGAAAATGGATTTGAATAGGACTTTATATAGAACACTGGTCACTAACGACAGTTCCGTTAGCCATTGGCGCACCATGATACACCTAGCTAGTAGGATGTTTATAGGAGGTGTTAGCCCTGTGTGATAGCCAATGCACGTGAAATGGAGGGATGGTTATTCGTGAGCATCGTACTCATATTTGTTTCGTGGCTTCAAGCTACATTTAGTTAGCATTATCCTCGTGGACTGCATGTCCATGTTTGTTTCGTAGCTTCAGCTATGTTTGGTTACTTACCTTTATAGACTGTGTGTCCACGTTTGTTATTTATTCTGATAAGTTCATATAATTATGATTTTTTAATTATTTGATAGACCTATTTTTCATTGATTTTGATTAATGACATATTTATAATTATTTTATACAATTATTTACTTTATCAAAAGTACATGATAATGACGTTTGATGTGATATTTTAATGAATCAGGAATTTATTTAAAGTTACATAAAGTCCTTTTTGACGAAGTTTATTATATATTTGTTTGTGAAAATTTTTATTCTAACACACACAATTATGTTAAACTTTCTTTTTATACATATTTAGTTATTTATTGTTGGGATGCTATTCACTGAAAACTTATTTGGTCTCAGATTCGTTAACTGGTGTTGATCCTACTGCTGACATTTAAGGGGCGAAAAATTGTTCTGGGTGGTGATATTTTGCTTAGCATTATCTCCTTTTGACATAAACATTTGAACTGATGTATTTTATTTTGAAAGTAAGGTTAGTTAGCTCCACATAGCCTATAGCTAGGTTTCTATTGTGATATATGTTGTTTGCTGGCTGGAAGGAGTTGAGCTCCTGATTGATATTACATTTCATGTAAAATATTGACAAATTAAAAATTTTCTAAAATCCTATTTACTAGGAAGATTCTACCAAAATTTTCTATAAAAATATTAAAATTTTCAATATAATAATTTTATTAAACATGTTATAATTTTCAGTACAGATTCAATTATGTTTTAAAATGAAAAAAAATTCTCAATTTAAGGCTTAATAGATGTGTGATATGGTTCACATCCTGTGCCTGTCACTCTCTGCTTTCGGGGTGTGATAGAAAAGTTATATAGGAAAATGTAATATTAAAAAACACAAAGATCACCTCTCTCTAATTCTTAATGACATCTTTAAAAGGTTATAAAATAAAAAGATGTGGTAAACCATTTGGTGAAAGGAAATATTTACTCCAGTAAAACTTTATATATTAAAGAGATATTACTCTTCATAAAAAATTATTTCAAATAATCATCTTTATTAATTATTAAATTATGATATTTCATGAAACAATTTAGGATTATGATTTCAAGATTTTTAATTCATTAATTAAAACACTTCACTTCAAAACACTCTTCATTATATAAATATCCATCACCATTACTCAATTCTTCAATCCAACATCCAAACTCATTATCTTTGTCATTGAACACACCAATAAAATCAAATTGTCATTTTTTAAAAACTCAATTGTTGTCTTGCTTGAGTGTCCCAACCATATTCAAGGGTTTTCAATATTGTATCTTGAAAAAAAATTCATTATTAACCCTTTTTATACTTGGAATAGGTAAGAACAAATTAAACTTAAAAGAAAGTGTTGTTTATAGATTATTAAAGATATCATTGTTGCCTATGCTCGATTTCATGGGCTTTGTGTTTGTGCTTGTTTTTGTGGCTTCGAGCTGCACTTATTGATTACTTACTCTCGTGGATTCTATATCCATGTTCGTTAGTTACTTACCCTTGTAAACTTTATATCTATGCTTATTAATCATTCTGATAAAGTCCTGCTAAAATGTGAAATTCTGGAAAGTTATTATTTTTAAAATTTATTATACTAAACAATTGTTATTTGATCATATATGATTTTACAAGGTAAATTATACAACTCAATTATTTAAGATAGAGATTGAAGCTAGGAAAGTTAGACTTGATTTCTCTGTTATCTGTAAATCATCTATATTTATTCTAAATCTGCTAATTTTATAATATTGAATTACTTTCTCTTCAATTTTTATAACTGTTGTAAATTATTCATAAATGTTCTCTCTTTCATATTTATAATATCAATGACAATCCAAAAAATTTTCTTTGATCTCAAATATTGAAATCGACCCTGCGCCTCTTGCTGATTATTGAGGGGCACAATTGCTTTTTGAAATGTAAAAGAACATGTTGACCATTTATTTTGATATAATTGTGTATTATATTATACAATTGTAATTTAGTGCTGCACATATACCATAGTTAAGTCTTAATCTTATTTTATTATTGTGAAGTTTGTTAGTGTGGAGCTAAACTCCTTTCTCATTTAGCTAACAGGTTTTCTCATTGTAAAAATTTTGAAAAGTCCTAATTACAAGAAAAACTCTACCGAAATTTCTATAGCATGGTTAAGACTTTATAAATTTTAAATTTGGACATAATTATATATTGTTATCTTGAATTAATTTTTTAGTTAATTAAGACTTATGGAATGTGAGTCTATCTCATATTCTGTGTCAGTCACACCTTTAGTATCGAGATGTGACACAGGACATGCGCATAACACACATCTCTAAAGCTTGAAATTCAAAAATTTAACTTTAAGACCATATACATAAATTATCAAAGATTAGACCATTTTCATGCAATTAATTCAAATAAAAGATTTCATAATTTTTTTTACATAAACTTCAAGAGCATATCCGTTGTAAATAAGACCTCACAAAAATTCTCAATACAATTTTAAACAAAATACCACAATAGCTAGAAGCTCAACTCCTTGTAGGTAATAGACAAAGTATATAACAACAATAAAACCCTAACTATAACTTATGTAAAGCACTTAACCATAATTTCAAAATAAAATATATAAATTTTATAATTACATCAAAAGGAAATAATTTCAATCAAATCTCCACCTAACTTAGCTATAAAACCTTCAAAAGTCAGTAAGAGATTTAGCATCGTCTAATGAATCTGAGACTAAGAGTAACTTTTCAGTGAATAACTTCCCAATTTAAATTTAAAGAAATAAAGGGGAAATAAAATTTTTAAAATAATTATGAATTTCATAGTAATAATCATTATCATAATAAAAATAAAACACATTGTAATTTTAAATAATCTTATAAAAATATGTAAACCAAATAGATACAAGGTTGATTAAAGGCAATAGAGACATCAAGTTCAATTTCCAAGTTAAAACCTTTGTCTTAGACAACTAAATTATATAATTCATCTTATAAAGAGAAATCCATGCACAGTCAAGCAATCAACTTATTTAGCAAAAACCAATTAAAAAACAATAAGTTCCAAAGTTTCATAATTTGCGGGACTCAATCAAAAAGATTAACAAGCATAGACACAAAGTCTATGAGAATAAATAACTAACAAGGATGGACACACAGTCCACGAGGGTAAGTAATTAATAAACATGGTTCGAAGCCATGAAAACAAGCATGAGCACAAAGCCCACAAAATCAAGCGTAGGCACAAGGCCCATGAAAACAAGTGTGAGTACTATGCTCACGAATAACCATTTCTCCATTCCATGTACATTGGCCGTCGCACAGGGCTAACACCTCCTAAACACCCTGTTAGCTAGGTGTACCATAGTGTGTTAAGGGCTAATGATACTATCGTTAGCAACCAGCATTCTGACTTAATCCCACATTTCAAATCAAGCATGCATGGGCATGCATGGATCTAAAATCAATATATTATCTCTTTTTAAAATTACTCATCAAACTGAACATAAATAAATGCCTCTGTATATAAATCACATGCATGAACCATAATAGTTAGTCATCTCTTACATGTAAATCAAACATTATCAAATATGGCAATCGCTTTTAAATATTCATTTGAAAAATTATAGTTCCAACTCTCTATAAAATCTATTGTAATGAAGACATTTCTAAGTACAATACCTAGTAATAAAAATGAAAATCATAAACTACTAAGGAGGAATAAATAAAAATACTCTATCATTTGTCTTGAACAATTTTTTTAAAAAGATATATAAATAGAGCAAGTGACTGTGAATAAGCTCAATCGATATTTTAAAAAATGAATTTGCTAACAAATTATTGGGATACTATTCACATATATGACACATTCTCAAATAAATTACTCACTCCTAACTTGTCGTCTTGTAATAGTGCTTGGTCTTTAAATCTTAGTACCCAAGTAACATCATTGTCATCTTCTTATATATATATAATTTATAACCCAAAATTTTATGTCCAAAATAATTTGGAAAAGTAGAAAAGGAAGAAATCTCAACTTCCACCTTTTAAAAGTTCCATCAAACTCTCTTGATGGCACTCCCTCGGTCAACATAAAATCAAGCAACTTTGGTCCTTGAATTACTAACCAAAATATTTTCTTTTTCAAAGATTTCTAACTTCAACTCTGACTTCTGTTGTAGAGAATAAGTACATTTTATAATTTAATTAACAACACAATAAAACAAATTATCACATGTTTCAGCATTGTAAATCAAAATTTCCTCTAACAAGCATTTTACCAAATACCTTATAGGCATTAGTGTTCAAAGTACAAATGTAAGCCCTTCTTCCCCCCTCCCCTAAATCTCATCCTAGCAAATACCAATGCCAATATTTCGTTTATTAAACTTCCCATTTTTTTCCCTTAATCATTATACAATAATCGATCTAAATATATGAAAAAGAACATCATTTGAACCCATTTTCCTCTTAGAATACCCAAAATTTTTAAGGCACAACTATCTATCCAAAATGAGCTTTCTAATCCTCCATTTAAGTTTGCTATAATTTAAAAGATGAAAACCCATAAATTTTACACTAAAATTTTTTTCTCACAACTTTTATCAACCACCTTAACCAACAACATAATTCATAAACTACGAATCATACACCTTCATTCACTAACAAAAGCCTTCAAAGTTTCCTAAATAAATTTCCTAATAGCATTTTTCCTTAAGGTAACAACAAAAATAGAATTGTCTCTATCTTCTGTATCTTATCATAAGAAGACAACTGTAGAGAAATAACTCAATCAAAATAAATATCCCGATACAACATTTTCAGGCAATTAACATGCTAATTCCTTACTTTTCTCACAACCAGCAGTAACGAAACAACTAAGTGTGTGTTTGGTTTTTCATTGACTAAAAATCAATTTATCAAAAATTTATTTAATAAAAATCAGTTTAGTAAAAGTTAGTTATTATAATAAAATTTATATTTAGATATATTTTTTTAAAAGTCAGTTTGATATACAAAAAGTTGTTTGGATTATATAATAAAATGTACTTTTAAATTTATAATTATTAAAAAGGATATTTATTTTTTCTTATTTGTAATTTTTGTTATAAAAATGTTTGATATTAAAAATGGTTAAAATTTTATCTTATTTGATATTTTATATTTTATTCAAGTTACAAGGCACTTTTATAATTATAAAAATTAAATTTCTTTATTTTATTTAAAAATAGAAAAAATGATAATAAAATTTCTTTAAAATGTATAAATAACAATTTAGTCTCTCGAAATACAATAATTCCCCTGAAGTCTTTAAGAATTTTTCTGTCATTAATAAATTTATATAAATTATCAAATTAGCTTTGTTAAAAATAAATAATTCACAAGTTTTGTTTAAATATTCATAACTTTTCTTCTTATATTTGCAACAATACAATAGCAAATAGGAAAACTTTGCATGTTAATTCTTTATTTACTGTTGTATTATTGTGAATATAAGAAGGGTATTGGGTGTTCCTCAAAAAATATTTCAAAGGTAAAACCACACATTAACCCTTAAGTTTGTGTAAAAATTTAGAAATGTATCAGATACGTACGCGTTTGGCTATGCGTAAACGGTAAACCTGATAGTCCATTGCAATTCAGTCCAAGTCGACATTGTCTATCTGTTTGTGCAACATATAAATGCTTGCCTCAAGTGACATAATTCAGTTGAAATATATGGTATTTATTTTGAAAAATTATGTCACCTGCTGTAAATATTCATATAAATATGTCATAGTTTTCTGACATTTTTTTAAAACTTAGACACAGTCTTAATTCATATTCTTTTCTTGTTTAACTATTATGAGCAAAGTTCAATTGCAATTTTCTAAATAGACATTTGCATTTCTATATATAAAAATGTTATTTAAGTAGCTATTATAAGTATTTATAATTAATTATGCAATTTAATATTTTTAATTTTGATTATGTGATGAGAGTTTAAGGATCCTGTTAATCTCATTCAAACTACATCTAGAATGTATTTTTATCAAATCCAACAAATAGTTGAATCTTTCAAATGAACTTTTATCAAATATATACAGAAAACCAAATACACACTAAACTTTAGGCCGGCATTTTCAGATTATATTATGAAAAAAATTATTTATTTTTTTTTTAAAATTTTAGGATGTTCGCTTAAACTTTTGAAAATAAATAGAATGCAAAAAAAAAATTTTTTTGATTATTTAAAAATGCTACTTTGAGTAACTTTTAAAATTAATATTATGCGGTAGATGGAAGAGAATTCTTTTAAAAAATAGGATATTTGAATATACCATAAAATTTTCAAATAGTGAAAAAATAAATAATTTTTATAAAATAAAAAATCAGAGAAAATATCATAAAATTTAAAAAAACTAACTAATAATATTTTTTATATATTGTAACCAAAGATAAAATAATGTATGCTTTTCATAAAATCTCTATAAAACAAATTTCTTTATTTTATAAAAAGAATCTATAAACTATCTAAAAGGTTTTCTTGCAAAATAAAGGATTCCACATAACGAAAATTTAGCCAAGCAAAAGATTGTAATTAGTCAAACAAAAGATTGCAATTCACTCGACCCATGCAACATCTGGATAGTCTTTCGAGCATTTGGCGCCTCATCATTTTCCGTTTCTTCTTTCCCACGCTTGAGGAAAGGGTGATAGTCCTCAAAACTTTAGCTTCCCTCCAAATAAATCTCACCATCTGAAACTGGGAGTTGAAGTCCTCGTATTCTGCAAGGTAGAATGTCTTCAAGTGTGATGAGATACACTGAGGAACCTCAAATACTGGTTCCATCAAGCTTTCCACTTCCTCGTGATGATTATTTGGTGAGCCAGCCAGAGCTTTACGAATCACTAGATTTTGGAGCTTGGGACAATTCTTGAGACATTTCACTATCTCGCCCCAGTCTTTGGCATAACATGAGAATTCCAACCGAGTTAAATTGTCATATGTTGGCATATGATCCTGGCTAGGTATCCAAAAAGTCTACAAGTGGAACATCATAGCAAATTCAATAGCTTCAGTTATCACATCTTAGAAAACGAGAACAAGCAAATAAGAAATAATATGAGTCATCACATCCCGGAAAGAAAGGAAATAATATGAAATTTACTCATCTTCATTCCTACCTCACACAAACTAAGAAATTTAACATTAGAGAAAGCTTTTAAATTCATCATGAAGGGTCCGAAAGTTGCTGAGGCCAAATGCTTGAGATCTGCAACGTCGACTGCTGCTGCAACGTTAGCGGGCATGCCCCTACACTTAAATGACAGTGACAAGCTTTCAAGAAGAGGACATCCAGAAAGAAGCATTGCCACAAGTTTGAAATCATGAAATTTAGCACGTTGCAAGTGCATGATTTTCAATGAAGGCAAATTTACACAAGAAAGAGAGTCTACCAACAACCCCTCCAACTTTAATTCCTTTATGGTACTGCAGACGAAAACTCCAGACAGCAAACTGTAGTTAGAGAATGGAAAAATTAGCTCCAGCTGCTCAACTTTGAGATTTAGAGCAGCATGAGCCGCCCAGATTTTAATCTGGTTAGGGTAACTGTCACAAGATTGACAAACGAGATGGAACTTTTTGATGGATCTAAAATCTCCACAAATGAAGACCCCGTAAACAAACTTAACGAAACTTATGTAATTTTGATAGATGGAATCATCAAGGTGAAGAGTTGATAGTGACCGCCAAAGTGTCTTCCACCTCTTACACACGAGGCTGGCGGCGATGGCTTGTTTGGTTGGAAGAAAAGACAGAATATGTTCAAGCAACTCGTCTGATAGCTTGCTAATCTCATCGCTCATTGTTAATTGACTTCCCCTTTCTGGGTTCAAACAAACTGATTTTGCCAAAACCTTGGTTGGGAAATGATGAAAACAGACCTATTCAGAAAATCATCAAACATGAACTAGTAAGTTTTCTTCTGAAATTGAAGGCATTGGGAAAACAATATGCAAAATGATTCTTCAGAAGATTCATGAAACATTAGCCGTTCAAAACTGTCAAATATCGCTGACGGAAATTTGATAGCATAACCAACCTCGGATGCAGCTTCAATCACTCAGTCTTCACGCAATCTCTGAAGGTCTCCGTCACTTTCCTTCGCCCCCGCTTCTTGACTTGTGGGATCAATATCGCTGTGAATTGTGCTCTCTCCCAACTCTATTTATTATCGACTTCAGTCTCCGGTGAGTGGCGAGCAGAGCAAAGAATCAGTAAATGGCGGAAACCAAGGGGGAAGTTAATGCACAGATCACGCTTTGAGATACTGAGGAATCTTCAAAATGAGGAAACACCACCATCACATGCGGATTCACGGGATAGGGATAACTGATAACGTCCCTCAAAAACTTTAATGGAACTAAGGGTACTGACTAGATGAAGCATGTAAAAGGAATGGGCCAATGCCCAAAAGTTGTGACTAGAGCCCAGTCCAAAACAAAATGTGCAAGAGGAGGGAATTAATAATCTGGGCCCATATACTGTCCCCAGTCGAAGCCCATATGTGGGAGATCAGACCAAGGAGATGGGATGAGACAGAAAAAGCGGTTTTCTTCAAACTGGTTCGGTTTTCGGCGCAGAAGCCGGTTCTGAGCAACTCAAACCAGCTCAACCCCTTAGACGGTCCAAAACTCCAAGCCAAACTGATGAAATGTCCGAGTGATGGCGGACCGGCCAAACCGTCCGGTCCGGCTTTCAAAACGCTTTAAAAGAAACAAAACTAATACAAACAAATGGAATATGCTCTAAAAGAAATTGTAGTTGACTTCGTGACAGGAGGCAATAAATATGGCCTTCAAACAAACGAATTCATGTCAGCGGAGGCAGGATTGGTGTATTCAAAAGTCAAAACAATTCCCCTTTTGGGAAAGAATGACGTAAAAAGAAATAATCCAAAACAATCAAAATTAAACTTATATATTTAAAAGAATTATTTTTACTTTCTCAATTAAATTAAAATATGTGAATATTTTATATATTATTTATTTTATAACAAATTTTTATTATTAATATTATTAGCCCATATAAATATATATATATTGATTTAATTGGATAAAAATATATTAAGCATTTAAAGTTAATTAGATAATTATTGTCCTTTATGAAGAAATTCTTAAACAGATTGAATGTGTCATGTTATTTGCAATCTGTTTAATAAAAATATATCATTTGTTTGATGAGAGTCTTGGGTTTGGTGGGGGAGTTCTGGGGACAAAATAGAAAGAAGAAGGTTGACACGGTGACTGGAAATAATATTGATAGGTGGCTGGTTTGGATGAAGCCTGTTACAAGTGCGGTGAAGATTAATATTGATGGAGGTTTTAGTTCCAAGAATGGGAAGGCTATCATAGGTTTGGTGGGAAGAGACTGTAGAGGGCAATTCTTGGGAGGTATGAGGCTTGAAGTTTGTGCTAAATCAACATTTTATGGTTGAGTATTTTGCTTTGGTTGAAGCCTTGTAAGTGAAAGATCTGTTTAGTGATGGTCATGTGACTGTTGAGACAGATTGCTTGGAGCTATATAGGAGAGTTCAGGAGGAGGATGCTAAAGGGTGCGAATTATGGGAATGCTGTGACTTGTTTCAGGAGAGGTCTAATAGTAATTGGTCATTGTCTTTGGTGGCCCATGAGGGAAATAGAGCTACTGATGCTGTTGCAGCTGTGATTATGGGAGGAATGGTATCGCAAGGATGGCTGAATAAGCCACCTTCCTCTTTGTTTTCGATTCTGATGCTGGACCTATCGGATATTGATGCAGAGAAGAAAAAGGATTTTGGCTGATAGTTTAGTGCTAATTCTGGCTTGTTTTGTTGTTCTTTTACTTGTTTGTACGTTGTTTACTTTTGTTTCTCTTTGTGTCTTGCTTTTAGTGTATTGTTGTTTTTTCCAGGATGTTTTAGTTTTTTCCTTTGCTTTCGTTTCTTGATTTCTTCTATTTGTGAGTGTATTAATTTTTTTTATATTAATAAAATGATATATTTTTGCTCAAAAAAATAAAAATATGACATTCAGATGATATTAAATATGAATTGATTCTAACATTGATAATACTATAGAGAAAAAATGCAACAAATTAAATATATATTATATTATAAGAATAAAGTCAATCAAAATAATGTTAATTAGACAGACACAAATGAACACCCCATCTACCTAAAAATTTCTTTGAAATTAGAGAGGTGAGTACCAATTTTGAAAAACTTAATTATAAATATCACAATTAGTTGAAAATCTTATAAATTGTTATCCAATCAAAACACACAAGTAGTTAACTAACTAATCTTCTAATTTTTAGAACTAAATCTTTTTTTTAGCAAAAAGAACAAAATCTTTTAATTTGTATAATTATGCTTTTGAAATTTAGAAAATTTTCAAAGATTATAACTGATTTATAACTAATATTAGACAAAACTCAGGTCCATTTGCTTAGATTCATTTCCATTTGTTTAAGCCTTTTTATTATTAAAAAATTTATTTTCTGAAAAAAAATCTATTTCATAAAATTTAATTACATTTCTTTAAAATTTTAAAAATAAACAAAATTTGAAGGAAAAAAAAGTCTGATTATTTTTGGAAGCTATGTTAAATAAAAGTAATCTAATCCCATATATAAGAAAGAATGATATAAAAATTCAGAAAATTAAAGCATACATTTAGTCCTTTAATTTTATATAAGGTTTCATTTTAATCTTTTAACTTTATCAAGTGTCTTTTTAGTTCTTTAACTTTAATACTGTTAGTTTTATTCTAATAAATTTTTATATTAAACTTTTAAATATTAATAAAACATTCTCAAACATTGTCATATTAAATTTAATTTTTTTTAAATAATAATAATTGACACAAAAAAAATTATTTAAAACTAACGACATTAGGTTTAAAGAATTAAAAAAATACTTTATAGAATTAAGGAATTAAATTTAACTTTATATAAAGTTAAAAAACTAAAAGTATACTTTAGCTAATCCAGAATTATATTGTAAAATTTTAAAATAATTAAATGATAAATTATTTTTTATAAATAAAATCTAAGAACATATCATAAAATCTAAAATTAACTAAATAACATTAATCACTTTTTATAATATAATCAAACATAAAATAATATCTATTTTATAAAATCTCTACACAATAAATCTTTAGATTGTCTAAAAATTATTTATTTTTAATTTTAAATAAAATTTTTCTTGATGATAAATTTCATACGGATAAAATTTCAAAATTTTTTTTTTTTTTTACACCAGCAAAGATTCCATTAACAAAGAAAAACCAGAGTACAAAACCAAATCAAAAGCGAAAAAATTGGGGGGGGGGGGAATAGAAAGAAGACGGGGATTCCATTTACAACCTTTTTTTTTTTTTTTTAGTCGTATTATATCACTTGTCTTTCTCTATAAATTTATAGATATGTAGTCCTTGAAGATAAATTTGTTCGAGGTCATTCTCGTTCCATTGTTAAGAATTACCCCCTCCGATCCAAAATATATACATTTTTTAATTAATTTTAATTTAAAATATGAAAATATAAACAATTTATTACATGTAAAAATTATTTTTTTCATTTTTTCCTTGTATTTATTAGCATAAATTCTTGTGTAAGTTATCTCTAATTAAATAGAAGATAAACAAAGCAATAATTTTTTTATGAGAATGAAAATTTTACTGATATGCACATTTTTATTAAAAACTATTTAAATTTTGAAGTTGAAAAAGTATAAAGAGAGGAATTTTCATTGAATGAAGTTGGAATTAATGCTGTAACCGAACGCGATCGAAATGGTCATCAAACAATGATTGCGGAAGAAGTTTTTTTTTTCCCACTAATTTTAATAATCATCCTTTCAACACAATGATGGAATCAATATCTTCAATCATCACCAATATCAATTCAATACTCCCTCCGTTTAAGGCATTTTTGAATGGAGAGAGTACATATTAATACATATTGTAGGAGGAATGTGACTAGCTAATTTCTATTCAATTTCATTGAGTAACTTATGATGGTCTTAATTTAATTCTCTTATGTAATTAGTTCACTCAACTTATTTTTGTGCCTTTCTTTCTATCTTTTATTTTCATCAATCCTCTTATTGATTCTTATTTCAAACGGGAGCATTTGTTTCAACCATATCTTTGACTTCATTTATGCTATGCCCTATCCCCAACGGTTCATTCAATAATCCTCCATTTGGTCTCCTATGTTTCTTCAATTTACTCCCTTTAAAAATCTTCAAGGAGGTGTCCCATATAATGCTGTTCGTGTTTGCCTCGTCTACACAGATATTTTATAGGTTATACCCTCTTTTTCTTATACTTTTCACTATCTTATTTTAATATATTAAACTTTAAACCACTTTCAATCTCATTTTTTATGGCCTAATTTAATTTTTTAACTTAAAAACTAGTGAATATTAGGATGTAATTTCATTATATCTAAATAACAATATTATTTATTAATTCTTTAAAAGTTAGGAAAAGAATCTAATTTGCCTGAACCAGAGACACATCACTCTCATCCCAAATACTAGTTAAAGACTGGTAAAAAAATAATAAAAAATAATAAAGATTTAAGACTCAAGAATAAATTTGTTGAATGTCTTTTCTGCTAGCTTGCTATAATTGAAAAGTTGAATTAAAAAAATAAAGAAAGAAAGAAAAATAGTGTATTTTGGAAGAGATAAAAAAAAATTTCTTGTGTTGAGAATCCTGACTCCACCACTGCCACCTTGAACCAAAATCTTAGGTCTGCCACTGATTTTGACCATTTTAATGCCCTTTGGTATTGCTATTTTGTTTATACCAGTCCTCAAATTAAAATTAGGAGACCATTATGGCTAGCTCTTCATGAAGGTACCATTAGAGAAAAGAAAGCTAAATATTTTATAATTACATATGTATTAGTATAAATAGAAATTTTAATTTTAAAAAAAAGTTATGCAAGCTTGAAAAAAGTATTAATTTGAGGATAAAAAGGCTTACAAGCTTAAACCCTTAAGGGTCAAGCCAACCTTTATTGATAACTTAATATTGATAATTTTGTATTTTATCCTTTTCAACTTTTAGAAATTCATGCATAAACCTGGTGCACCATGTCATTTGTATTTCATCCAATAAAAACATGTCATTTAAATGATTGTGAATATGAATTCATTCTTCCATTAATAACTGTAGAAGTAGAAAAACAAGAAATTACTTAAGCATTTTATTTTAAAAATAAAGTCATTTGAAATAATGACATGTAATATTTTATTTGATTGAATTTGTGCAAGTTCATTGAATTTAATTAACAAAAATGACATGGTGTACTGGATCCATGTAATAATATCTTTTCATCCACTTGTTTTTTTTTTTTTTTGTTGAACTTCCTTCCCTTCTCTTTACGGTCAATTTAAAAAAAAATATATATTTGGAAGGTGAAAGAGAGTTAGGTCTCAAAACATTAAACGTTAAAACTTATTTTTATCTCTGAACTATATTCTTATGATCATCCAGTATCATATACTCTTATTTGGTCCAAATGATGGTAGGTTTAGGCTTACTCAGTCCCTAGTAGAAGTTGTAATTTACAAATGGTATTGTTTTGAATTGAGAGAGAAACTCACCCACACGATATAGTTAGACCAATCTGCCACCAGGTGATGGAAGAGAAGCCTGAAAACAAAAGACAAAACGCATGGCTTCAAACAGAAAATAAAACATGATTGTCGCTAGAATCAGTTATCTTTTTGTTTTTTTTTTTTTTTGGCCAATCGTCAGAATCAGTTATCAAAGAACAAACATGGCCACTGATGCCGAGTAAATAGAACATGGAATCTAAAGAATAACATTTTTTTTCTTTTTTTTTCCCCAAAATATATAAAACTTTTTGAACTTTGATGCATGTGTGTATAATTCTCCTCATTTTTAAAATTTTAAAATTAACCCCTTAACTTTTAATTTTACATTTAAAAAACCACATATCATTAATTAGTTATTATTTTATTAATATAGTTATACTTATTACTATGACAAATTAATACAATACACAAGGTACATGATATGAAAAAAAATATTTTCATTATCTTTTAACACAATTTAAAGTGAGGCAAAATTATAATTTTTACTTTTAACAGACAATACACAAGATACTCTCTCTTTTTTTATTGAGCGACATTATTTTCATTATAAATGAGAAATAAAATTTAAGAGAAAAATTATAATTTAATTATTTTTTATCAATTAAAACAGCCTTTTTTGTTTGAATAATTGCTGAAAACTTCATTCAAAGGAGAAAATAATAGCTACAAATAAATAAGAATATAAAGAAAATAAGCAAAAAAAAATAATAAAATTTATATGATTCTTATTAATGAAAGCTTTTAAATATTTTTATTTTTATTTTTTAATTAAAAAAACTTTTTTAATTAATAAAAAATAAAATTATAATTATTTTTTAATTGTAATGCCCATGAAAAATGAAAATAATGTCCCTCAACTAAAAAAATGAGAGCATCATCATGTACGTTAAAAATAAAAACTATAATTTTACCACTTCTTAAATTGTGTTAAAAACAATAAAAAAAATTTTCCACCTTATATGCAATGCGTATTACATTAATATGACAAGTCAATAACTATATTAATAAAATGAGAAAATTAGCTCAATGGCATCAAAAAATACAACTCTCATAAATTATGGGTAAGGTTTTTAATATTTTAAAATATGGCCCATTCATAAAATCAATTAGATGTGCTTTTTTATCATAATAATAAATTTATTATTAAAATAAAATATATTTGATTTAACTAATCTTTAACTAATTGAATCTTTCATTTTTATCATTAAAAATTGTATTGTGCATGCTCCCTCTCTAATTTATCATCTTTGAAAATTTTTTTAATCAAATTTGTTGATTTAATTTTCCTAGATCATCATAATCATCTCTCGTATAGTGCTTCTCTTTGTCATAATTTTTTATTTGATTTTCCTTGATCACTATCTTCATCACATAACTTTTCCTCTCTCTCTCTCTCTCTGTTTTTTTCAAATATTACAAAGAGGACATTAGACATTGAAAGGGAAAACTCCATTACTTATCTGCGATACTACATCATTGATATACGGCTACATATCAATGATAAAAAAAATTAGTAAGTTTTTGTTGATATGACTTATATATCAATGATATTGTTAAATCAACATAACTAGACAATCAAACATAAACTTATTTATAATTGATATACAGCTGTATATCAATAATATAGTATCGTAAATTAGTAATATGAAAAATACATAATCATTTGCCCAAAATAAATCAAACATGATCTAAAAATTTTTTTTAGACTCTTAGCTTATTATAGAGAATCAAATATCTAAATTAATAAAATAAAAAATATGAATCTGTAGCTTCATTTTTCCACTGGCATGCTTCATTTTGTTGAGTATCGTCGATGTATGCCACCTCACATTTGTCTCTCACTGTCGTGACTATGGCTCACTTACACTGCTCTGTTATCTCGTGTTCATCTCTCTCGCGTCGAATTCTGTCTTCTCTCGCACATTTGTGTCTCTCATTCCAAAGATTTCTGACATCTTGAATTTTCAGGTATTTGAAAGAAAATATATATTAAAAAGGATCGTTTTGCAAATTAATTATAATCTAAATAATAAAAAGGTCATTTTTAAAATTTAACAAATGATAGATTATTTCTTTTACTTGATCTTATAATATGGGCTATTTGTGCAAAAGTCCCTTAATAAAAATAACATTTAATTAATAATAGGAAATTTTAAAAAATAAAATTAAAAATTAAGGTGATTAATTTTAAACATTGAAAAGTAAAGGAGTCAAATACAACTATCTCATAATTTAAACTCCTTTTATTCAAAAATATAAAATATTTTTTAAAGAGTTGAGTTGAAAAATATAAAATATTTTTAGTCTTTTAAAATGTAATTATTATCTTTTTTTTTCAAAAATGCCCTATTGATGAATGATTTTATATTTATTGTAGGGTGTTTAATAAAGGTAAATATGAAAAGATAAAATTAGTTTAAAAGTAATTAACTATTTTATTGAGGGATAAAATTCTGTTAAAAATATCTTATATTTTTTATAAAGAGAGTAAATTTTATACATTTTAGTAGAGCCGATAATTTGGGCCAAGTTCGATGGGCCTGAACCTGAACCCGCCGACCGAATAGGCCCGAAAAAATTCAGGCCAAGCCCGATCAAGTTCGGGCTTGGCCCGAATACCCGAATAGGAAAAAAATAAATTTTTTAAAAAATATATAATATAATAAATATTAATTATTTTTCAAGTTTTATATCATTTTATTTTAAAATACCATATTTTGAGTGTATTACTATAGTTATTTTATAAAAAATAATTAATTTTTATATTTTAAGACTCAATTTTTTTCAAAAAAAATTGAGTCATATAAACCATTTTCTTGTCCAAAAAATTATATTTTATATTTTTTATAAAATAAGATAATTAATTTTAAATTAAAAATAATTTTAAAAATAAAATTTGGACATGTACGAATTTTTAGCTCTACTGCTAAACAAACATAATAAATAAAATAATAATTTTAGATAATTATTTGATTATTATCCATGCCAGACTTAGTTAAAAATTAAGAATGAATTAAAGTAAATACTTTTTGTATATAGGACTTAAATAATGTAAAATATTTAAAGAAAAAAATTCAAAAAAATAGTATTTTGCTCATAATTAAATAATTTTATTTTATATAATATAATGACGACTATTTTTTTTCATATTCTTAAAAATAAAAAATATAGTTTATCCAATAGTTATTAAAAACTTTAAACTAATCAGGACAATAATTTTAAATTAATAGTTTAACCGTAGTTGAATTGAGATTAACTTGATCATAGTTAAAATAATATGATTCAATTAAAATATATAAATATTTTTATATAACTATGATAAGAGCAATATTTAAATAAATAAGACATTAATTTACAAGTAAAGAAAATATTCATGAATAAATTGCACATAATACAACAAAACAGTAACAAAGCTACTTAAATACTTAAATATAAAGTTAATAAGTTATTTTTTTTTATTCATTTCAAGTTAAAATAATATGTTATGCTTAATAAAATTATTTAAAAATTAAAATTAATAAAAAATAAAAAATATTTTAAAAAAGTTTCGGGTATTCGGGCCGGCCCGAATAAGCCCGAAGCCCAAAGGCGTTAGGGCTGAGCTTGGCTATATGGGTTTTTTAGAAAGAGTAGGATTCTTTAAGCCCGAGTCGAATAAGCCCGGCTCGAATTGAGCCCGACCCGAATAAGCCCGACCTGTCCGAATTACCGGCTCTACATTTTAGCCAATGATTGTAAACGAAAAAACATGGTTGGACTTCTCAAAATCAGTTGCGGGCCGTAAGACCAACCTGGCTATTGATACCATGTCAAGTGTAAACAGAACACGGAGTCCCAAAAAAAACTTGAACATTATTTTTTTATACAATAGCTTGAATATTGATGGAAGAAAAATAAGTCAAACATAGCTAGAGAAGGCTGCCAATACATATAGCCCGCATATTATACAATACAACCTTTTACCAATAAAATATCCAAACTAATAATATCTAACTAATTATCAGATATAAGCAACTAATCTTAAACATTTATATCTACACTTCTATACTTCTCACATAATGTGCATATAAACACACAAATGAAGTAAAAAATTAAAGCCACACCCCTGTAAGAAAAAAAACTAAAGTAGTTTTTGGTTGGAGAGAAAGAAAGGAAAGGGGAGAAAAATTTTTAAAAAATCTTTCTTTCCCTTCACTTTACCAAACAAGGAGAGGGGAGCCCCTCTCCTCCCCTTATTTGGATGGTACAAGGGAAGGGGTTCCTTCTTTGGTGGTAGAGGGAAAGAGAATTTTTAAATTTTTTTTTCCAAAACCTCCCCCCTTCATTTGAGGGGATGTCCCCCTCCCCTCTCCGCACCTCTCTTGAATTAAATAGGGCCTTGAAGAGCATTTAAATGTGGATGTGCAATTTCCCATCGTTGACAAGCACGTACATCATTATTCATCAGTTTCTATTTTAATTATCCCCAAAATCCTCTGCCACTTTATGCTGTCTTCACATTGGAACTCTCCATGTGTGCACAAGACTATCCTCACAGATACAGTCACAGCCATAGACTATTCACATACACAAACCTACACAGTGACCAAGGTTTTTACAACCTAGCAGAAGCATAATTTAAATAAGGCCATTCCATATAGAATCACCTGGGACAAGCATGATAAGGCCGAACAATAGTACAATAACAAACCCTATTTTACTAAGTATACATGGATCACACTATATCAAAGTGTTTTATCAACAACCTGCTTTTTAGATACAAAAGAACAAAAATGCACCACATTTCAGAAATCTAGTTAAACAAAAGCCTGCAATTCACAGAGTTTGTGGGGCATTTGAATAACCTTTTGCGTATTTGTTGCTTCTTTTGACGACTTAAGTTACCAGTAATACTGATGGAGATGATCCTAAGAACTTTTGCTTTCTCCATAATATATCTTACAATTCGAAAGTGATATTCCGAGCCATTGTAGCCTGCAAGATAGAATTTCTTCAGGTGTGAAGAAATACATTCAGGAACATCGAGAATTTGTTCCATCAAAGCATTCTCCTCATCACGAACAGATGGGATAACAGCAACGTTATGAATAAAAAGATCTTGAAGCTTGGGGCAGCTATGGAGACATTTCACTATCTTACCCTAGTCTTCGGCAAAACATCCGAATTCCAAGCGAGTTAAATTGAAATACATTGGTATATCCTGGCTAGGTGACCATACATCCTACAAGAGGGAGATCAAAACAATCTAAAACTTGAGTCATCACATATCACAAA
The DNA here is from genome assembly GCF_029017545.1 of Prosopis cineraria. Taxonomy (NCBI): domain Eukaryota; kingdom Viridiplantae; phylum Streptophyta; class Magnoliopsida; order Fabales; family Fabaceae; genus Prosopis; species Prosopis cineraria. Next base: position 35,767,404 of record NW_026555344.1, read on the forward strand.
GAAAGGTAATAATGTGAAATTTACTCATCATCATTCATACCTGACACAAACTAAGAAATTTAACATTCGAGAAAGCTTTTAAAGTCATCATGAAGGGTGGGAAAGCTGCTGAGGACAAATGCTTAAGACTTGCAATGCCGACTGCTGCTAAAACGCTAGCATGCATGTCCATACCCACCAATGACAGTGACAAGCTTTCAAGAAGAGGACATCCAGAAAGAAGCATTGCCACACATTTGAAACCATGAAATTGAACTCCTTGCAAGTGCATGATTTTCAATGAAGGCAAATTTACACGAGAAAGAGGGTCTACCATCAACCCCTCTAACTTTAATTCTTTGATAGTACTACAGACGAAAACGCTAGACGGCAAACTATAGCAACAGAATGGAAAAATTAGCTCCAGCTGCTCAACTTTGAGCTTTAGCGCTGCATAAGCCCAGATTTTAATCTGTTTAGGGGGAATGGAATAAGATCGACAGAGGAGATGGAACTTTTTGATGGTTCTAAAATCTCCAAACATGAGGACAGCGTCTACAAACTGAACAAAATGTTGAGAACTACCAAAGATGGAATCATCAAGGTCAAGAGTTGATAGTGAGCGCCAAAGTGGCTTCCACATCTTAGACACAAGGCTTGTGGCGATGGCTTCTTTGGTTGGAAGAAAAGACAGAATATGTTGAAGCAACGAGTCTGGTAGCTTGCTGATCTCATCGCTCATTACCAATTGACTTCCACTTTCTGGGTTCATAGACACTGATTTTGCTTAAACCTTAGTTAGGCAATAAGGAGGAAAACAGACCCATTCAGAAAATCATCAAAAATGAACTAATAATTTTTCTTCTGAACTTGAAGGTATTGGGAAAAAAATATGCAAAATAATTCTTCAGAAGATTCATGACACACTATCCGTTCAAAACTGTCTTTACCGAAACGAAAATAATATTCATCATTCAACAATAAGAGAAGGAAATAACCAACCTCGGATGCAGCTTCGGCCTTCTTCCTTGTTTTTGTCTCTTCTCTGCTGCTCTCTCTATCTCGCCCTCAATCTCTCAGCCTTTTCGCAATCTCTGAAGGTCGCTTTATCACTTTCCTTCGCCTCCGCTTACTGTGGGCTCAATACCGTTCTGAATCGTGCTCTCTATTCTCTCCCACCTCTATTTAGTGTCCTCTCCTCTGCTTCCCTCAGACCCTGACGCAGAGACTCTGCGTGGATGTTAAGCAACTAGCGATTTTCCGATTCTGTCCTCTTCATGTTTTCCGTCCTTGACTTGGGGTTCGATGATTTGATTGCTGTAATTCACATCAATGATTTGATTAATTACAATCAAATCATCGACCCTCAGGTCAAGGACGGCAAAGCTGAAGAGGACAGAATCGGAAAATCGCTAGTTGTTCATCATCCACGCAGAGTCTCGGAGTCTCATCTAATTAATGTAATGTGCAAATTATAATATTTAAATAAAAATATAAATAATTTCATAAGTCTTATTTTTATATTTTATATAATTTATGCTAATGTTATTCGATAAAACTTTTAAAAAAATAAATTACAAATACTATTTTAAATAATTATAAATTTATTTTTTTAGTTTTGAATATCTTATTTATAATTATTTAAATTAATATTTATAATTAATTTTAAAAATTATAAAAAACTTAAATATTATTAATTTAGTATTTTAGAATATGGGATCTAATCGTTATTCTTCCCGTTCAATACATCCAATTTTCATTTGAGACATCATAGTTTGTGCCAATGGGAAAAGTTTTTGAGCCTTTTTGCATTCTTCATAATAAACCATGCTGATTCAGACTGATTTTGAGAGTCATCATACATTACAACCTAGTGACTATATATAATTATATAATTAGACAGATTTATTGTCATAAAAAACTCTCGCATTGTTTATAATGATATTGATAAAAGTTAAGTTGGAAATCAACAAACCTTGTGGATCACAAGAATTTTAAACTTGGGCAAGCTTCGCGGGTATTTCAGTGTTGTTTTCCTGTCAAGAGAATGATAATCTTCGAATTCCAATGGGGGTTAAATTATAATATGTTAGAATACAGGGGCTCGGCGACAAACTAAGCTTCAAAGAAGGGCCAATTGAATTATTAAATGTACGGATAAAAGTAATAACATGACCATAGCGCATTGGGGACTACACCTTCTAACTAGATTAGAAGTTTCCAGTCCAAACATTAAGTATATAACTGTGTTAAATAGTATTGTTAGGAGAGCTTGTTGACTTTTGTAATTTGATCCAGCTCAATCTAGAACAGATGGGATCAAAAAAACAAATTTAAAAACATAATTTAAAACTTTTGAATTTTTATAATTATTTAAATTAATATTTATAATTTATTTTTTAAAAAAATATTGAGAACTTAACTATCATTAATTTATTTTTTTAAAATTTAATTGTTATTCTCCTTTTATCAAACTCTCTATGCTTCTATATATGTCCCTTCTTTTTATTACTATTTTACACCGTAATTCATATTTAATTTTAACGTATATATGATGATGATGATGATGATGATGTCCAAGTAAAATTTGAGTTAAATTTCTAAACACAAGATGCTAAAAATATCATATAATAATGTTTTAAAAAAATTTAGATAGTAGTATTTTTAACAATATTAATCTTGACCAAAATCTTATATTCCATCTTTATTCATGTTTTTTTTAATTAATTTGATCTCTAGTTCCAAAATTTAATAAATAACCGGAACTCACTCGAAAATCAATATGAACAGTTCTTCACAGCAAACATTGCAAATAGATGGGCACGGTTGATTCATGAATTATATTCGTGAAAACAATATTGATACTGATATAATAATATCCTATGTATAAACTATAATAATCCTACTTTTGGTAAAAAAAAAAAAAACTATCAGAATTAATCCTATTTAAACGTGTTATACTAGCTCCTCACAAAGAGACACATTAAGGTTTGAATTTATGTCAAAAAATATGTTTACATGTAGCATTCAACTGTATACCTAAAAAATGATTGTCTCTAATAGGAAGAGGCATGCATGTAATAAAAAAAATAAATGTAAACATACAAAATTTGATTGGATGTAATGTAAATAATATTAATTGTTTAGACTAACTATGAAACGTCGTTCAAATATATTACAAGACTAATTGGACTGAGTAATTGAAGCGTCAGGCCCAATATGAAGAAAAGGGACAGGCCCTAAAGCTCAATAAAGGCCACAACAAATAAACATGCCGAAATTCCGTCAGCTGCAAATATTAGACCATTGGCATGAAGACACGATCCTAAGTAATGTCAAAATCTACGTCCAAGTAGTTTGGTGAAACGGGATTGTTATTAAAATGGAGAGACCATGCCATAAGTTTTGCAAGATTCTTGATTCTTCAGCAGAGCATGCTAAGTCTCAAGGAAAATGTTTCTGCTATTCTGACACTATAAATAAAAAGAAGAAAAAAACAAAGAAAACTAGTCAATACTCCATGAAGACTCGCATATTTTACATTCAGTAGCCCTTTTTACTTTTTAGTTTTTACGTCTGTAATCTTTTTACATTTTAATAAAGTCATACACTTGTTTTACCAAAGCCTTGTATCTTTTTACATTTGAGCGAATTGTAATAAGGGAACTTGAGACCCTTTTCATTATCTATTGAGACTCAGTGTCTCAGGCATATTTGATATTTATTGTTCAACCATGAACAATTTTTAGCATGCCTGATGGGACCTGTGTAATAAAGATGGCAAAGACGTAAAAAGAAAAAAAAAATTGATGAAACAGGTGCTGGTTCTCACGAAGGGATCTCTGTGCATGCAGGATCAAAACACTTATCACCGGATGCTAAAATAGTTAAATATCGTGAGCAGTAATGCCGGTGACAACAGGTAGTATCAGCACGAGCCTGGTTCAAAGTCAAGAATTGGACAATTTAACCCACTGATGATATTCTCTTGAGGTTTGCTGCTAATTTTCGGAGCATTCGAAGACCATCTTCACTTGCGCCAGCTCTCATAATGGTGAGGCTCCTAAAAAATCTGGCATTCTCCGTTATAAATTTTACCAGTTCAAACTGGCTTTCAGGAATATTCTGCGAGTAATGAAGAGTGAACTCCTTCAGATGCAATGAAACACACGGAGGCACATCAAGCACTGGCTCAGGAGGGGACGTAGAACGTGCCAACTGCTCACCATATACACAAAAACCATACACAAATAAGTCACAATATAACCAAGGTATTGCAATCACAAATAAGTTCAAACCTTGCAACCTTAAACGACTCTGAAATTACAAGCTTTTCAAGTATGGGGAAGTTTCGGAGACAGTTCACCATCCTAGTCCACTCATCCGCAACACATTCCAGGTGGGTGCAATTGTAAAACGTTGGAATATCATCACTAAATGGCCATATACCCTGCGTGCAATAATGCTGAAACAGACAGAAAATTAGGGAATGAAATCTTAGGAGAAGAAAGAGAAACAGTTTACCCATCATGCGTGATCCATATACCTGATCCAGTCGTATAAATGTCACATTGGAAAAAACTTCCAACGGAAATAGAGATTGGGGAGCATCTGCAAAGACCAGATGATCAAGTCTTCCAATGTCAAGTGGATTGTAATCGTGAACGGAGAACCGAAATTTTAGTACCAACTCTTTAAGCGAAGCGGAAGCAGAGAGAAGCATTTCCAAACTTTGAAATTCTGAAAAATGAACATCTCTCAAATGCAAAACTTCAATAAAAGGCAAATGAACATGAGAAAGAGTACCCACTGTTACTCCACTCAACTTCAAAACCCTCATGTTACTGGTAACGAAAAAACTAGAGGGCAACTCGAATTCTCCATAGTACAGTATCAGTTGTAGCTCCAGATGTTCAACTTTATTACTAATCATAGCATTGATCCACTTTCTAATGTTGAGAGGTCTAAAACAATCACGAGGTTTAATATAACTACTCTCTATCTCGAGAACAAACATTTTGACAGACTAGAAATCTACCAATTTGAGCAGTTTGTGTACAAATCGATGGAAGATGGAAGACTCTGAAAACCTTTGAGGTTGAGGTCAAGAGAAGGAAGGGAAAGCCAGAGAAGCCTCCATCTCTTGGACAAGAGGCTTGCGGCCACTGCTTCTTTAGCAGGAAGACAAGAGAGAATATGGAGAAGCAATGAATCTGGCAAACCACTGATCCTGTCAACCTTTGTTCTTGCTCTCCACTTTTTGCTTGGGGACACTACTGATTGCTCCATAATCTTTAGCTCAGGCCTTCAGAGATCCTCTTTTATCTAAAACAAGAAGTGAAGAAGAAGAAGACCGACGAAGAAAATAAAGGAAAAATATTTCCACCCCAGCGATTACATTCACTGGTCTAATTATAGGTTTTGACTTCTGAATTCTGATATGACATAAATAAATTTTTGGGAAGAAAAATATTTATGAAGAAAAGTATGTATGGTGCCACCATCATCCGGCACAACATCAAAAACATTGGGGAATTCAAGAGATTCACGGATGCATCTTCTTTCCACAATTTATCATGCTGATACATCCAAAATCAAATTTTTTGGGCATAAAGGCAGGGGCCTCTAACGTGCCCCTCTTTAATACCCTTCATAATGCCTCAATTTTTTAATTTTATTTTTTATTTTTCTTTAGATCATTGACTTTTACATAAAATAAGAGACATTTGAATATCTTAATATCCCAAAATGGTAAAAATTTATATTTTTTATGATTTTTTAAAAATAAAAGGATGTATTTGTGATATTTTTCTTTAAAAATGTCACAAACAAGAGGTTCCAACTGTACTTTGCATATATGATATTTTAACACTCTTTGTTGGACATGTGATAATTCATTGAACCAGGGGCGGAACCAGACCATGAGGCCAAATTAAAAAAAAAAAAACGATCATATATATTGATATTTGAAAAAAAATTATATTTGGAATAAAAATTATATTAAAATACTTTTATAAGATAAAAAACAATAAAATAAGAATCATTTAGAATTTTATAAATTTTTTAAAATAAAAAAATAAAGCTAAGTCCTAGTAAGAAACTTAAAAAAATTACATGCTCAATGTACCTAAACTAATATTAAACTGGCTAAAAAAAATATTTTATGTCTACCTTATTTAATACAGTGTCTTATTTAATTTTTTTATTAATTATGGGTATATTTAAAAAATCTTATTAACTGGGCATTGAAAAATTTAAAATATCTTATATTTTTTTCACATCTTATCTCATGAAAAATGGCTTATATTTTTAAATGGAGGGATTATATTTTTGTGTAATATACATACAATATAAGAAATTATATATGTTTTGGCCAAAAAATAAGAAATTATATATGTGTAGGGGAGAGTAATAATTTTTTCTTAAATAAGGGAAGGAACTCCATGCGTTTAGGCACACAATACACCGACATGCATGAAAATTGCTATGAGGTGGCCCCCCTCAAGGTACAAGTAGGTCCGTCCCTGATTGAACAGTATTGACGCTTGGGAAGAAGTAATGTACAAGCTCACAAAAAAAGAATGAAGATTGTTAATAAGATCACGAATACAATTAAAATATGCGTACTTTTCAAACTATTATGTGCATGCATCCGACTGTGTTAATGTAATTTAACAACACTGTTTTATACACACGATATCATAAAAGAAAGCGAACAGGCTCTTAATACAATGAAGATGGTATATATATCATCACATGATAGAAGTAATTAATGTGCTACAATTCAGGGGACATTGGCACTTGGGAAGGAGTACACCAGGAACTCTCCCGAAACAAATGAACGTGCTAAAAAGGATTGCAGTATAGGATGAAATACGAGAGTTTCTTTCATAGATTTGCCAATAATTAATTTTTTTTCAAAAAAACTCTGATGAAAATTATTCAACACTAATAATAAAGCACAGTTCTCAAATTCAACAAATTTTTATCGAATATATTAATAATCTAAAAGCAAGCCTTTGACTTCAACAAAACGTGAGAGATGAATTAATTTATACACATTGACCTCCCCGACACTGTCCACAATGCAATATTTTACAATATATGTATGATATGCCATATGACAGCAAATTGATCAATCCCACAAGCCAACAAGAGGACGAACTGAATTTAAAGACCAATTTTCCTTTTACACTATGGTTCTTTTCGACACCCATATTAGTATATTACATATATGAGTATAATATATATGGTTCACACTTTACACACAAATCCCAGTATTAATTCTAAAACATTTATCAGCTATGAAGTATAAAACTTTAGGGAAACAGTACACACACACACACACACACAAAGACAATAATCGACAGTGATGAACTAGCAGGAATCTTGATTAGAATTGATTCTGGACGACGGGTTGCCTGATTGTAGACAGTCATCTAATGCAGGGACTGTTTTAGTCTTCAACTCTCCAAATGCCTTCCAACAGAAAGCACCATTATTATCAAAGCTTGAACCTTGTTTGCTTGATTGAGGTTGTAGCTGTACAGTGTCTAACGTTAGACCAGTACATGGCACAGCATCACTACATGCGAACCTCACAGCCTCCCTAAAAAATGTCCCTTTAACGTTAACATAATCGATACCAGACACAGCCACAGCCGATGAATCATTTCCACACTTTCTCTTGTCACAGTAGTACTGATCGATCATTATCGGTGTTCCAACCTCTGAGACTTGAATGTCTGAGAATCTGATGTCATGAACTGAGCCTGAACCTCCTTGCCATGTCTTGATTCTAACAGCTGTTAAGCTGTTTTGGAATGTAGTGTCTCTGACAGTGACATTAGAAACACAGGCTCTTGTGTTGTCTTTTCCCAAACCTCCAATACTGATCCCATGACGTGGCCCACAATTGACGTTGTGTATGTATACATTGGAACATCCAGTTTGAATAGACACACAGTCATCTCCTGCGTTATTATGCATTTAGTTAACACCAATAATGCTAGTTTACTCTTGTTATTATTCTTCTGTGTTTCGTACGTAGTTCATTGGTTTTTGATTATTTTGAGGTTTTGGAAATTACCACAAGCAAGAGTACTGCTGTAGATAACAACGTCTTGAGAATTCTGGAGATGAATGCCATCAGTGTTGGGGCTATCTCCGGGTGAAGAAACGGTAATGGCAGAGACTTGGACGTTAGTGCATGAATCAAACTTGAGATGTGTCTGCTGACTCTGCTGAATCGTTATGCCCGTCACCGTTACACCATTACTTCCATAGAACCTTAGTGCCTACACAAACAAACCAACTTCAATATATATGCTTTTTAATACTCTCTCAATTATTTATCAATTTAGTCCTTGCACTTTGACCTAGTACCATCAATCCTTGTAATTCATTGAGTTAAAGAATTATAGGGCCAAGTTGCACTGAATAATTGAAAAAAACAACAAAGACTATAGTTTTTCGAGTCAATAAATTATAAGGATCCAGTTATTATAAGTCAAATTAAAGTTGACTAGTCGGGATCATGACTCTTCCAAATTTTTAAATTTTTTAGTATTATATAGATATTATATACTCGCAGCCTCCTAAAATTATATTTATGAAAGTTTTGTAATATATAGGCCTTTTGATCTTGGCCCCCTCACAGCTAATCTAGGCTAGCACTCTGCCCTTGAACTAAGTCCATAATTGAAAAAATGTTTAGGGACTATATTTATATTAAAAATTATAGAACGTTAAACTATTCCAAGTCATAATAAAAGCTGCTCTTGTATCTCAAACCTCATAAGGAGCATGGGACCCACAGCCCAGTTGATCATTAAGATTAGGTCTTAAGATTCAAATAATCCAATACCGTTGGTTTTGTTGTTGGGAATCCTGAGCGACGATTCCACCAGACAGAGCCTTGGCCATCAATCACTCCTTTGCCTTTGATTGTAAACTTGTTAAGCTCTTTGAACTCAAGCCATTGCAACGTTCCTGAGCCCCACGCTGAAGCGCTTGTTGGTGCGATGATTTTACCATCCACCTGTGTTCATCAATTTCACACCAAACACGTACAATAATCAACTATTAATTTAAGCAAGCTAACTTGTCAATATGTTTTCCTAGAATGAAGTAGGAAAAAAATTGCAAATTAAAACCTGAAAAAAGATGTTGGGCTGACAGGTTCCGCCTTTGAAGGAGATTATTTTCACGAGAAACACAGACCCTGATGGAACCAAAACCCTTGATCCCTTCACGTTGCAAGCTGCTGCCCAAGCTTGTTGAAATGCCTTTTTTTCGCCCAGATTTGACATTAATTAAAAAAATTAGTAAAAATTTCAATAGTGTAAGGAACAAAAGTGTAAATTTTCCACTAAAAAATTTACACAGGCACCCAGCTAAAAGAATGAGAATTATAAACCCAAGTCAAGCATAGAACAACAATCTAAAAATGACTAGATGAGGATATATCCCTGCGGGACCAAGCTAAGTGGCTAGTATAATATTCCCGGCTAAGAAATATAGCGGCTAATAACGCACACACACACGTGTTCAAGTGTGAAATGAAAGTACATATTTGGTTAATCAATTTATTGAGGAAGCAGCATTTGACTTTTCGTTTTTTGATTATTCGAACTCTAATCATTACTCCCACTCCAATTTGGATTCTTTGAAATACTTTAAAGAGGTGAAATAGATATATAATTAATTCACATGTGGGAGAATTAGACCTTTGACTTTTGTTTATAAATTTTTAATCACATGATATGTAATGCTTATATATGTATGCCTTTTATTCTGTTTCTCGTGAACTTCGATCGCTCTCTATGCTTTGTGAGATGGCACAAGAACGAACGTAGTACACACACACACACACACACACACACACCCCTCTATAAGATGATATTGTAAATTTATAACTTTGTACTTGGAATAATAATCTTTAACAGCAAATTTTGGACTTCTATATTAATTTGTAAGCTCACGGTACTTGATGGTCCAATTAAAACTTACAATTATGCTAATAAGTCAATTAAAAACTTCTATAAATGTGAATTTGAGAGAAAATAAGAATAAAGAACAAAAAAAATTATGTTAATTTTTTTTTCAAAAAACACATACTAATTACCTTTGTATCGTCTGCTTTTCCATCACCTTTAGCACCATAGTCTAACACATTAAAAGTGGAAGACCCAGAAGCCGCTTTGAGTTTTCTCCAATATGATGACCTGATCATCACGCCTTCTCTGCCATTACAAGTTTCAAAGCTTGAACACCACACACAAAGCGCAATCAAAAATATCAATCTAAAAGTGTTTAGGTTGATAATAAACTTCATTTTCAATAGAGAAATATATTTAGAGATTGTAAAATACAAGCTTGTAAGTAGAGAGGCTTGTCTTTGTATGGTTTAGAGAAGATCAGAAATGGTGATCTATTTATAGACCAAGTATTTTGGACACTGTGCTATCATGAACTGTACAGTACATATGCTATTTGACATTTCAGTTACGTACATATACAAGTCTATGGAAACTGATATACATTGATTATATTTCTTTTCCTTTTGTTTTTTTAATTCTAGATTTGGTTCACAAGCTCTTATCATTTGCATGACGCGCCATTAGGTCAGATTACGTGGCTAGAATAATCAAGGAGACACCATCCCTTTAATTATCCACATTATTTTTGTTCAATTTGACCTCAAGAAAAGAAAATTAGTATTGAATGAATTTTGGGTAAATATTATCAGAGAAGTTTACACAGACCTTTATTGAATTTTGTTGAAATTGATTAGGCTTCTGTATTTTTTAGAAAATAATAATAAAAACACGATCTAATTTTCTATTTTTTTTGGGTGAGGTAAAAGGAGTACACTGTACACCTCTCTTAACTAGGATGCTGCAATCTCTCTAATTTTTTTTCTTATATTTTTTAAAAAAATTACACATACCTTCCCTCTACTTTTAATACCGAATCCCCACATATAATTCACATGAACAAAATAGCAGTATATAAAGTATTTGTCTATGACATTTGTTAGCTTTTTAAAAAAAACTAATTTTTTTTTTTGAGAAATTGTACCATGTTAAATTTCTGATTGTCTTGTCAAGTTATTTTGTTTGGTTGCTTTTGAAAGTAATAAGATGCAATAGATAAGATAGAATAATTGTAAAAACATGAAGATATATACAAAAATATCATAAAATTAATGAAGAGAAATTAATGAAGGACAAGTTGGAGGACAACGAATTTTTCTGCTCAAGCCTATTGATGATTGGGAAATTAATGAAGCTGTTTTTCAGATGAAGGCAGATGGTTTAGCTGGTCTAGATGGCTATCATACAAAATTCTTCCAAATTTATTGGCATTTAATTTGTTTGGGGTTGATATTAAGGCCATGATCAGGCAGATGTTTCAAAGGGGGGGCATATTCTCAAGGAACTCAATGTAACTTTTATTGTCTTATTCCTAAATGTGACCATCCTAATATTTCTAAATATTTTCGCCCCATAAGTCTCTACAATGTTCTTCATAATCTTTTTGCTAAAATCGTGTGCAATAGGCTCAAATCTATTTTAGATGATTTCATCACTCCTAAAATGCTTTTCTTAAAGGGAGATTGATATCTGATTATTTCATTCTTGCATCTGAGTGTAGGCCAAGATTTTCCAAAGTGGGTTGGTATGCTTTTAAACTTGACATTGCAAGGGCTTATGATAAAGTTTCTTGGCAGTTTCTTGAGAAAATTTTGCGTAAGATGTGGTTTACTCCTCTTTGTATTCATTTGATTATGCGCTGTATTAGCACAGTTTTTTATCAAGTAATTTTGAATAGGTCTCCTTCTGAAACTTTCTTTCCAAAACATGGGGTGAGACTGAGTGATCCTTTGTCACTATATTTATTTTATTATGTACTAATATACTTTCTCCGATGATTAATCAAGTAGAACATTTGGACGGTGGCAGGGAATATAGATATCGAGGAATAATATATGATGCTCACAAATATGTAATGAATTCCACAAGTGTACGATTCGTAAAATAGTAAGTGATAAATTAAGGTCCTTCTCATAGAGAATCAAGTTAATTAATAATTAAATAATAAATTTTTTATTTTTATTTAAGTCAAGCAAAACAAAATTTAAATTTGATTTCATGAATTAAGAAATTAAATTTATATGGATGCACTAAGATTAAATTTTCAATAACCACAAATAATTAAGGCAACCTAGGGTGCTAATCCCTTCTTTAATTTATAGAGCATGAAATTATTCAAATAAGTTTACTTAAAATTAATTTGTTAATTTAGAGTATTAATAGAAATAATTATCTTTCGATTAATTACACCCTCTCTTAAATTAATATGCTATTTCTAACACAAATACCTAAGAGGCAAAAGGCACAAACTCACTCTAATGTGATTATATGGGTTCAATAAGTATATTCCTATTCTATTAAAAAATTAAATAAATTATAATTTCACATCACTCAATCTAATGGTCAAATACAAATTCTCTTCTTTCAAGGCAAAACTTAAACCCCCAAATTCGTACTCAATGGTGGCTAAGCATTAAATATATAAATAAACACAAGATTAAGTAAACAAAACTAATATTAAGCTCAAATAAATGGTTCAAACATGCTATGATCCAAGAATCAATTTATAGCTACCCTAAATTAAGAGAAAATTAGCTACACATGGCTCCATTGATAGCAAAATCAACAATATATGTAGCAAAGTAAAGAGAAAAAGGAAAAGAAAAGCTTAATCAGAGCAATCTTGAGCGAAACCTTTGATTTTTTTTTATTAAATCCAAGCTTCTCCAACCCTCTTTTGGCTCTTTTTCCTCTCCCTCTGCAGCTGCTAGAAGTGAAGAATGGTTGAAAATAAGGTCTCTAAACCTTAAAAGTTTGCTAAAGATTAAAACTGTGTATTTTACTAAAATCATGTTTTGCTGCAGTGAAATGCGTTTTCACTATAGTGAACATAAACTGTGCAGATTTTTTTTTATATTTACTTTCTTGGACTTGAGCTCTGAAATTTTCATCTTTGGGCCAATAAATTGGGCATCTCTACATGTATAAAACTCAGAATTAAAGATAAAATTAGTCCACTAACTTTTAATCACATTTTCATGCTCACTTACACATACAGTCATCCATTTAATCATATTTTTGCTAAAAAATTCAAATAAATGACTTTTAATTACATTAAAAACATCAATAAATTCAATAAAATATTGAAAGTTATCAAAATAGCTATCACACATCTTATGTATGCTGATGATACTCTCTTGTTTTGTAGGGATACAACTCAAGATTTTCGAATCATAAAGGCCATTTTGCATATGTATATTATCATTTCCGGTCAATGTATAAATTTTAATAAATCTTCAATTGTTTTCAGCCCTAGAGTTTCTCATTTGCGCAAGCGATCTTTGTCTCATGATTTGGGTGTTCACTTCAAATTTCATTGGGTAGGTATTTAGGTACTTATATTGATGGACGAGAAAGCTCTCACTTACGATTTAAGGACATATGGGATAAGATTAACAGTCGCATTTGTTCTTGGAAATCACGTTTGTTGCCTCAAGCTAGAAGGTTAACTTTAATTCAGAGTACCCTTTCTTCTGTTTTAGTTTACCCACTTTCTCTTGGCTATTTCCAAAATCTTTTTGCCATAAATTGCACATGAAGTTCACTGATATTTTTCTTGGGTGATTCTAATGATTCTGGTAAACTTCGCTTAATTAATTGGCTCCTGATTTGTCAACCTTATGAGAGGGGTGGATTACATGTCAAAAATATAGAAGCTTTTAATCATGCTTTATTAGCAAAGCATGCTTGGAGAATAATTTGTATTGATAAAACGCTCCTTAGCAAAGTGTTGAGGCATAAATATCATTCCATTAATAATGGTTTTGTGTTGGCTTCTAAATCTTCAGCTTCTCCTATTTAGATAGGTATAGTTAAATAGAGTAGCTTAGTATCATTATGGATAACCTTCATTGGACTCTTGGAAATGGTGAGATGATTTCTTTACAGAACAGGCACTGGTAGCCTTTGAAAGTATCCAACCTTATACTGCGCCCTTCTCTCACTTGGAATATCTCCTTACTTAAGTCATTTTATTCTTCTGATGTTGTCTCATCCATTTTGAAGATTCCAATTCCAATTAGTAATCACCCTAATTATATTAAGTGATTTATAAATTTCTTAAGGGATATTATTCGGTCAGGGATGGTTACAAATTACTATGCCTTGAACCTGCTGTTTCTGATCCACCTCCTTTTACAAATTGGTCTTTGATCTGATCATTAAAACTTCAGCCAAGAATTAAGGTTTTTCTTTGGAACATTGATTGGAGATGACTTCCAACTTCCTCTTTTGTAAAATTTCATCATATTCCTATTGAGGCTAAGTCTGTGTTTTTTGTAAACTAAGTGATGAAAGTTTGGATCATTTGTTTATGCATTGCAGTTTTGTTAAAGCCTGTTGGCTTGGGAGTCTTTTAAATTTTAGAATTGATTCTTAATTGTCATGGGATTTACTTCATTGGTTGTCTGTATGGTTAATCACTTTTCAAGATCATAAAGATAACCCAAATGTATATGATATTTTACCATTTTATATTTTAGACACAATTTGGTATCTTCGAAATTAGAGTTACTTTGCAGGTAAATCTTTTAATTTATTTCGCAGGACGTTATCACTCTGGCAACATGAAGAGCAGCTAAATCCTTGAGGAACATTTCCATTTCATCGAACAGATCAAGAATGCATGCTTGGAGACAATCTTAGACTTACATAATTAGTCCTTTCAGGAGCGATTTCAACAAAGTTAGATGATTGAGTTCACTCACTTTAAGAAATCAAGGTCCAAGAGATCTATGGGAATATTTATTTCCCAGAATGGCTCGATCATTTAGCTTTGGAGACATTTCTTGTCTGCTCGAATTGAAAAACTTCAATTTTAGATTGAGTGTCTTCAAAGGTTCTCATTTTCTTACAAGAACAGCATAATATTTTTAGTCATCATAGTTCCATTATAGGATTGCGTCTGTATAAATCTTCGTATATTAAGTTTATAGCTGGACATTGGAAAACATCATGGGTTTTGCAACATTTGCAAAAGGATATTGGCGTCTTAATAGGACAATTTAATGTTGTAATTTTTATTATTTAATTTAAGTTGTTGGTTCTTCATTAAAAAAAAAGTTGCTGCAACAGAACCGGATATTTGAATGTCCTAACCTCGTTAAGATTGGTGAAGGACTAGGACTCTCAAATCAATGTAACAACAACTAATTAATAAATTAAGAGCTCAAGCTTCATGTTCATGTATGCTTTTCGTGAGAAACAATTGCCCAAGACAATTCATGCGGGTTGATTACATAACCATCTATAACTTAATTATAATATGTGAAATCGTAGCACGTGAACGTCACTTCAGATTTTGGCTAAATAATAAGAACCTTACACGTTAAAATCAGTTGCATATAATAACAACAACAACAACAATAAAAATATGTTTCCTGTCATCGTGGCTAATTTTAGTATTTACATTTCAAGTTTCCCCTTTTGCCTGATCGATGTATGTCATGCTGAAGATCTATTAATATTTTTAGAATTTTAATTAAGTTTTTTTTTTGCCCGATTCTAAGAGTGATACCTCTTCCTTGTGAGCAACCTTTTTATATTGAATTTTTTTGTTTATGTTATCAGTAACAAGCCACATTATTTTTTTAAGTTAACGATGATTTTGATAACTATCCCTTGTTTTTAGTTTCAAATCTTTAGTTTCTGTCAATCAGTTATTATATCGTGATCAAGCCAAGTAGCCAACTAATAGCATTGGTTTTGTGTAGCCTTACCCTGTTGAAGAATCACAATTAGTTCAAATTATAAATTAGATTATATCTTAAACTATAAAAGCTCAATTTTCAACCTATTCACATGAACCACATATAATTGCTTTTAACTAATAAAATTAGAACATGCAGTACGAATATTAATTAAGTTCGAGTGATCATGATTCCAGACAATCAAAAAATCCAATTAATTAATTAATATTCTTTACTAATTCCTAATAATTATTAGAAGCTACTTGTAGTTACAAGGAACATAGCTAGAAGTATCAGCATTTATGATACCGATAGATTTGTTCATCATTCCAAAGATGACAATAGATCACGGAAATCCAATAATTAAGTAGTTAAGATAGTTTTTTTTTAAATTTCTAAAAAGAATTTAGGTTCTTACTCTTGAAACAATTCAATATATGAGATGTGTACTCTTGAAATTGTTCAAAAGGGACAGCCTAACCTGACGTACAAATTAGACACCCTGTCAAAAAATAAACCAACGATCACGCCATGTTATCAGCACTTGCAACAAATACACGTACACGTACACGGGGGAAAAATAAACTTCTATATTTACTATTTAGATTCTGTTTAAATTCTATTTTTAGAAATTTTTTTCTGTTTTTAAAGTAAAAAAATAAAAAAAAAATCATTTGTGCTAGTATTTTAAAATTAAACATTTTCAAAATTGTTCTCATTTAATAAAAAAAACAACTTGGAGCTAGCTGTTTTCTTTTTTTTATTTTCAAAGCACATCATATTTACCATCATAAATTATTTTCAGTTATGGTCAGCCACTATCAAAGGCTATTACCATTAATCACTGACGACCACCACTATTGACTGATTTTTAATTTAAATCATTTTCAAATTGGCATAAGAAAAAATATTTTAATTTTATTTTGTTTATATGAATGTTTGAATTCAATTTTTTTATTTTATTATTCAGCATTCAGACAAACATGGTAATCTTACAAGTATCTCGAGAATGTCTTCAGCATTTTATTAAATGTGGCTGCACCATCTCAAAACTCAAAACTAAAATTTTAAAATAAATTGATTCAACTCTCCTAATAAATCACATCAAGCGCTTCCCATGCTTGAATTCAAATTTTACTATTGATATATAAATACCTTATTGTTATTAAGCAATGTATAAATAGTTTTTGTAACTATTGTTTGATAAATGAGATTTGCTGTATTTTTTATAAATAATTTTTTGTTAATTAAAATAAAGAGGATATGTAGATGGATAGAAAAAGTCTTGGTTGAAAAACATGGTGAGCGCGTACTGTTTCACATGAGAGTTTGATTATGTCACTTGCTTCTTTATATCATACTACTCCACCCTGCGACAGCGACCCATTCGTATAATCTTTTATACGTACTTTCACGACATATAATATATAATTATATATTGTTTTACGTTATTATTCTCTTGAATGTGAATGATCAAATTCAATATTAATTTTTATACTATAAGGAAAGAAAATAAGTACATGATTACAATAATTATATATATATATATACATATATATATATATATATATATATAGAAAAGTTGGCGTCACTGAAACCACAATAAACCTTATGCGCATTATATCCCCTCTTCACTCAAGTAATTATCATACAGGAAAAAAAATCAATATATATATATATATATTAAAATTAATGGTGAATTGCATTATTTACAAAACGTAACTTTTTCTTTCAAAATTTTGTGTAATATATGTGTGGGTATTATATGAGGAATGTAATGTTACAATTGCAAGAAAAGACTGGACATTCTTTTGATTTTTTTTTTTTGTCATATGGAGACTTCAAATTCTCAAAAATCGTTTTTTTTTTTAAGACTTGAATAGTTAACCTTGCAGATTCAAGGTATTGTTTCTCCAATCGCAAACCATAAAAAAAGTAAGTACTATTATTTTCTTATCAAAATTAGGACAGTTGAGTTTTTCACATACCATTCGGCTTGTCACTAACTCTTGCTATTAACATGTTCATTTTTTTATTAAAATAAGTATATTCTAATTTAATATGAAATGTCTAATAAAGATATAAATTTTTTGAGCTGAACTTAATTATAAAATTAAGTTTAAATATTTAATGTTTCTCCTTCCCCATCATCGGATTTATCTATGGATGGTTTGCTTATCTCTTGATCTGGCTATATAGGTTCCCCAATCTCCTAGTGTCTCAATATTTATAAGATTATTTTAGAATTTACAACAAATAAAAATATACATACAACAAATAATATTTATTAAACATATTAATTTAGAATTTAAACACAAAGAATTCAAAAATAAAAATAAGAATCACTTATTATAAAATTTCCATATCCCATGAAGAATCCAACTTGCTCTTTCTTATGTCAACGCAAACCAACATAAAATTATTTTTTGGGGGAAGAATCCAATCACTTATTGGACGGAAGGTAATGTGAGACGGAACTGATTTAGGTGCCCGCAAGTATGATGTGATCTAAACCATTTAAATTTTAACTTAGATAGTCCAAATTAAAATTTATTTTATTTTATATTTATTTAAATAAAAATTTATAAAATTTATAAAATAATTAAAATTATTTTATTTTTAATCTCATCTACATTTAATTCAGAAGGTCCAATTTAAAATTAAAGTTTTTATAATTGTTATATATTAACTATCCAGATGTATTTTATACAATTTTTGAAAGGTTCAATTTAATATTAAAATTTTTATAATTATTACATATTAATTATCTAGATGTATTCTATACAATTTAAATTTAATGATCTAGACCAGATTAAAAATAAAATAATTTATTAAAATTATTTATAATTTTTATTTAAATAAATATAAAATAAAATAATATTTTAAATTTGAACCACCCAGATGAAAATCTAATTGATTCAGATTACATTACACTGATTAGCACGGTAGACGGACCCAACGTGAGACACACACATATAATTATGAATGCGCACGTTATATATTAGCTTTATTTTTTTGCTTCATACTAAATAAATAAATCTAGAAGACAATGTACTAGATGTATACCTAGCTACAAGGATTGGTAAAATAACATAGCTATATGGCTCGGTGGGGCATACACTATGTCCCAAAGACAAATTTGCTAGCTAGCTAGAGCCATATTGACAAAAAAGCTTCATTACAATAAAATTCAATAGAATATCCACAAATTGAAAACAAATTAAAGTAGTACCTTGGACGTTTCTTTTTGTTAAAGTAATTAATACTCCATCTAGACTATAAAGGATAGCTTTTAAAAATCTTGTTTGATTTAAAATATAAGATATTAGAATATAAATATTTCTTTAGTTATATTCCTACTTTATTTATTATTCTTCTAAAAAAAATGATGCATTAAAGTTTCAATAGTCATTTTCAAGACACTAATATACAATAATTAATGAGCGTATAATTAAAAAAGTATACTCCTTTCAGACTACAATATAATTTGTTAATTGTTAACTAGCTTACACTTTTTAAAAAGTCAATATCTTGATATTTTAAAAATGTTCACATCTTTTTATTTATGTCGTTGAGTGGAATATTTAAAGTTTAAACTACCATAATTAATTACTCCCTCCATCCTAAATTATAGGGTACTTTTAAAAGAGTTTTTCTATATCAAAATATAAGACACTTTAGATATATTAAGATTTTATTACATGCATCAATTTCAATACTATTATTTCTCTCTCTATAATTAATTTTCATTCACTCTCTTTTCAATATATTAAATGATAGGTATTTTTAAAACTTTATATTTTTATTTTGAAAAGATAAGGTTGTTAAGTGTATTTAATGAGGTTTACTGATATGTGAAATTTTGTCTAAAAATGTCTTATAATTTAGAATAAAAGAAGTACATTAATTTCATTAAAACAAAGGTATAAATGTAAAAAATATATAGAATTCATTCAACACCCTATATTTGAGATTAAATGGTGCTTCTAAAAAATAACTTACATATATATATAATATATATTGTGGTTTGGAAGGAGTAAATTTTTTAAAAAATTAAAAATTAAGATTTCAATCAACATTTTTTTAAAATTCTAATTTGTTTCAATCTATGTCTCTCCATGGAAGAAGTAAAAGAAAACATATTTAAGATCATTCATACCTTAGACAAGATTAGAGATTGAACATTAGATAAAACTTCCATTGGGAATAGACATGCGGGAACATCTGCAAACAATAAATGTTATACATAACGATTTTATAACCAACTCTTCAAGATGAGGACATTAAGAAAGCAGCATTTCCATGCTTAGAATTTGGAAATTCAATCTCTTCTAAATGCAAGACTTCATTAATTGGGGAGCTCAACGGCTTCACGTACAGATACATCATTCCATGCATATACATAACACAGTTTACAGTGTATGTGACGATTCGTCAACCATTACTTGACGCTTGGGAAGAAGTGTATACTATTCTCGTCTCTCCAAATAATATGATCATTAGATGGAATAAAAAAAAAAATCAGTATGGCAACCTCTTGTCTGAATCATTTGTTAGAATTTTCGTTATTTACTCTCGTTAATTACCAAATGAGAATACGCCTTCTATTCCATGATATAGGGTAGTATTTTCTAGATAAGCTCGGCTACATTCAAAATGTAATGCATTGAGTTCATGAGTGGTTCTTACATTAGGCCCAAAAAAAAAAAAGTAGTTCGTATAATTTTTTAGTTATATCCTTATTCATTTATTATTTCTTTTGAAACAAATATCTATTAGAGTTTCAATCGTCTTTATTAAAACACTTAAATAAAATATTTAATGAATATATAGTTGAAAAGATGCATAATTTTTTAAAAGACTCTAAATTTTTCTTAAACCACAAAGTAGTTACCAATAATATTTTCTTTAATCCTATTTATAAGTCACTTTCAGTATTTTCACTAGAACCAAAAAAACTTTAAATTTCATTAACTCTATATAAAAATTGAACAATTTTTTAATTTTACCCCTATTAAATATACCTATTTTAAAATAAAATATTCTAGCATTTAATAAACTTCCCTACACTTAATAGAGGCAAAATTATAAAGATAAATATAATAATTATTGAGATACCTTATAAATAAGATCAAAGCAAATATTTTCTCTCTATTCTATAAATAGGACCAGAGGAGTACCTTTCGTCCCAAATTATAAAATTTTTTTAGACAAAATCTCGCATACTAATAAAGTTCGATCAATACACTTTACAACTTTACTTTTTAAAATAAAAATATACACTTTAAAAAATATCATTTATTTAATATTTCATTTGCAAAAGAATACTAAATAGAGATAATATATGAAAAAGGTAATATTGAAAAAGCATAACTTATGTAATAAACCACATAAGCCATCATTGAGCTTCAAGTCAGCATAGTGACCAGCAAAGAAGGGTGGTGGTTATGGGTGTTCCTAGGTTCAATTTGGCTTAGTTTTGAGAAAAAATCAATCCAAACAAAACCAATTGATTCACTATAGTCTGAGAGCTATTCAATTTTTGAGCAGTTTGGTTCGATTTGGATCAAGTTTGAACTTTTTTAATGGGATATTTTTCATAATTACCAATATATATTCATGTTCATTGATAATTTTTAACTATTAATTATTATTTGCAATGAAAAAAAATCTCTTGACCATAAAAGAATACTTTTTTAACAATTAATTATCATATTTAACCATTAAAATCAATGTATTATTTTTACAACACTTGATTGTAAATTTAAAAATTATCTTAAATAATTATAAATAACATTTAGCTAATTGTAACTTATTTTTACTAATTATTTACAAATAACTAAACTTGAAAAAGAAAAAAAATTGACAAATTTATAAAAATATATATAATAAATATAATAAGACTTAGTTCGATTTGGTTTAAGTTTCTAAAAGCAAAAAACCTAAACCAAACCAAACCAATTGGTTTTGCCAAAAAAAAACCCAAACCAAACCTTATTTATAATCGATTTTGATCGATTTATGCCAATTTGATTCAGTTTAGATTGGTTTTGACCCTTAGTGGTTGTTAGGCTTGGAGTGCTTGATTGTATCATTGATTACAAGTATGAGTTGTGTGACTATACTGATCATAGAGCTGGTGGGGGGTGTTGTTACTAGGCTGAAAGGGAGGAAAGTGACCTCCTTCACTATGGTAAGAATGACCACAACCTCTATACGAACTGCTTCTATTTCCTCAACCATGAGTAGGGCCATTGTATGATTGTCGGCCACCTTTACAACCCTCTTGAGAATGTGTGGTTAGTAAATGGGAGATTGCATTAGCAATGATTTCAACTGAAAGTTATATGGAATTTTAGTAGGGCATACGTGCTTCAAAAGTGAGAATGTGGCTTAAGATTTCTTCAATGGTGAGAAAGTGATGTTGAGTAGTGATAAATCAATAGTGTTAAACTTAGGTCAAAGACTAGCAAGAAGGTAGGTTATAAAGGCATCATCTGCTACTAGTTTTCCAACAACTACAAGAGAGTTGGCAAGAATAGTTTCTCAACAGTGATACTTATAAATCAATTCTCCTCCTTTCTTAATAGTGGTGATTTATTGGTAGAGATGAACAAGGTGAGTGGGTTTGTTGAGAAAATAGAGCATCAAGGGCTAACCATAAGGTGCGGGATGTTTTGTGTTGGAGAACTTGTGGGATCATTTTTTTGATTAAAGAGGCAATAAGAATAGAAAGAACTAACTTGTCATGTTGAAACCACCAAAGATAATCACAGTTAGTGATGAATTTCTATGTTTTTGTGTATTTTAAAGAGTTTCACTAGTTAATTAAAGAGTCATTTAGAGTTTTTTTTGTAAATGTTCTTGTGTTCAGTGTTTATTTTGGTATTAGTTAGTTTATCTTGTAAATATTATGTTTAGACTTTAATGGAGGTGAATGGTGCTAGGAACACATGAATGATAAGATTTTAGAGAAAATAAAATTAATTATTAGAGATTTGATGCCACCATATTGTGAAAGAGGTGATGATGGTTTGGCTTGAGGAGAAAGAAGTAACCCTCTATACAGCATGAAAAAGGCATATTGTAAGATTAAGAGGGACAAGTTAGGTTTGAAGGAAGCTAACAGAGTGTTGTGTGGAAGTGGACAAAACCAAAAAGAATACGATTGTTTCTTTAGCAAGTGATGCATGGTCACTTGCATACTAAGAATATTAGAAAATTAAAGATAGGGTGTGGATGGGGATTGTAGTATTTATAGAGTGTTGGGAACTATGATGTATGTGCTACATGATTATATAGCCCACTAGATTCTACACAACAAAAAGAGAAGAATGGTTATTGATGAATCTTAAATCAAGAAGGGACGTGTGAGGCATACCTTGGCTAAAGAAATATGAGAATCTTTAATGGAGTAGGTGCATTTGTACAAACAAGGCTTATTCTTTCTTTTTTTGGAAATATGGAATAGGAACACTAGGCAACCTCAGGTATCTCCTTTTATGTAAGGTGGAAGGAAGAATGATGAACAGTAGAGAAAACTTGAGGAAGGATGGGTAAAACTTAATGTAAATGTGGTGAGTAAAGGAGATCCTAGTCGTACTAGGGGTTTACTAAGGAGTCATGAGGTGAATGGATCTAGGGTTTTACAAAGGATTTGGGATGATGTTTGGTGATTGAGGATGAAGGGTAGGGTTTAAGGAAGGGGTTTAGTATGGCATGGGATTCTGGTTTTCAAAAGGTGAAGGTTGAGATTGATTCTGAAGAGATTTTAAGGCAGAAGGATAAAGTTAGAACCGTTAGAGATCAATAGCAATGTGAAATTAAGAAATTGACTAGTCAAAGCTAGGAAGTGAAGTTGAAGCACATTTGTGGATTGGGCAAATATATGCAAATAGCTTGGCTAAGATGAGTTTTGATCAACAGGTTCAAAAGCAAATATGGTACGAGGTGCCTCCTTAGATAGAGATGAAGTTATGGCTAAATAATGAATAGGCAAAGGCAAATCTAAATCTTGGATGAAGACAAAGAGCTTTAGGTTTTGATAGTTTTCTATGTGGTTTTTCTTCCAACATTTCTGGTTGGTGGGCTAAGTTTTACTTAGTCCCTTTGTTTGCTTAAGCCTTTGGGCTGCATGAATTACAAAAAAAAACTACTTAATCTAGACATTTGATGCAAGGAATCATATAGACACTATTCAAGTTTACAGAATAGATCATAGCACCATATATATGTTGACTTTTGAGTTCAAAATAACATGTCATTTCTTATTCCACATCCACGCTCATCATGAGTTGTTCGTACAATATGCTTATGAATTCATAGAGTGCAATATCTTATGAGGTTTACAACAACTTGCAATTCTAGAATATTATGGTGTATAAGGATAATTTTCGAGCATTTCAAGGTTCACCTTACAATTGTCACTTAAAAGGACTATGGCACCAAATATGAATAGTTCTCAAAACTCTCGCATTCTTCATTATAAATCTCGAAAGTTCAAGCTCACTTTCTAATCCTTGGTAGTTAAATAGATAGAATTCCTTTGAGTATGATGGAACATGTTTGGGATCTTCAAGTCTTATTGGTTCAAACCAGTCTTACCTAGCTAGTACTCCAAAGAACAAGCCACAAAGAAAAGAACTGAGTCCACCAACAAGCACACATATTAGAAATTAGTTAAACTAAAGAATTATTGATACAATTAACTAAACCACAAGGACTTACTAGCTCTTCAAGCTTGGGGAAGTTTCGGAGACATGTAATAAACATTAAAGTTTCAGAAACATCTAACAAACATAGTCAACTTATAATCATAACATATACATAATAAAAGAGTTAAATTGTGAAATCTTGGAATTTCATCACTAAGTGACCAAATATCCTACATGAGAAACCAAAACAACTTTAACGTGTGTCTAGGTTTCCTAAAAAAATGAGAGAAATACTTCACAAACAAGCTTATAAAAAACATGTGCATATTTTTGAAGGAGTAATAATTTAAATTTACAAATATTCATACATTACATAACATTAGATGAGAAACATTAAAAAAAGCTTTCATGGGAAGGAGAGAAGCTGGGACTTCAACAGTAACCAATTGTTCAAGTTTTCCTATGTTCTTGTGCTTTGACATGTTATCGTTCATATCCAAATCTTTTAGTACCAAGTCTTCAAGAAGAGGACATTCATCAGGAAGCATTGCTAGACATTTCAAATATGGTAATCAGACACTCTTCAAATGCAAGAATTTAAGCAAAATAGGAAACTTTTCAAAAGAAAAACTGTTCAATGTTGCACTAGTCAACTTTTAAAACCCTAATGGCACTGCAAATCATGAAAATGTTATTATACAAGTTGACATTAAACTTAGATTGAAAACATAGCTTCAAGTGCTCAATCTTGCTACTAATCACTAAATAAATTCAAACTATAATCTTAATAGAGGGAATATTAAAATGCCCATACTTGAGGCAAAACTTTTTTACTAGTTTCAAGTTAACTAACATGCACTAGTGCAAAGAGCAATTTTCATGATAGTTAAAAAGTTATTTTCATGACACAAAATAAAGTATAGTGAAAATGAGTATAGTAGTAATAGAAAAATTTTTATAATAGTTGATAACAAAACTATGGCAAAAATGAACCAATTATGACTACATTTCAAACTGAAGGGAGAATGTAGGACTTTGAAAGCTTGCATCGTTAAAGTCAGGAGTGGGTAGAGAGTGCTAAAGAGGCTTCCATCTCTTGGACAAAAAGCTTGTGATAATAGTTGTTTGGTTGGGAAAAAAGGGAGAATATGGAGAATCAACTTGTCTGATAAGCTGTTAATCTTATTACTTAATAATATTACCACTTCTACTATTTGAGTCTTTAGATGCTGAATTTCCCATAACTTGCACTTTTGGCCACATATCGGTCACCAATGTTAGAACAATTATCTTAATTAGAGGTCACAACATATAATAATAATTTTATATATTCCTACCCCAACAGACACATTTACTGGTCTAACTACAAATATTTTTGTAGAAAAATAATTATGAAGATAAGTATGGTGCATGCTAAAAAAAATGGATAGAATATAAACTTAAAACATTATTCTATGATTTTTCTCTATTCAATCAAATAGTGTGTACAGGATCAGCCATATATATAGGAAGGCTAGTGCATTAGTATTGTGACATGTGTTACATGTGGAATGATCTAGAATAAATAAGGGATGATAAGAGTCACATGATTCAGGATTCTTTTGTTGCCTTTGAGCTCAAAGTTGCTTTAGTACTCCCCCGCGAGTCAAACGGCGCTAGGAAGATAGTGAGACTTGATCGAAGATTAGCAAAATGAGAGGAAGGTAGTGGTTTGGTGAAATATCAGCAAGTTGATATTTAGAGGAGACATGAAGAATGTTAATGAGTTTGGCAGCAAGGCACAAGCGAACAAAATGATAGTCAAGAGAAATGTGTTTGGCCCCTGAATGAAAAACAGGATTGACAACTAGGTATGTGCCGCCCAAGCTATCACAGTAGAGAAAAGGTGCTTGAGGAAGATAGAGTCTAAGTTCATACAAATGACTTTGAAGCCAAATGAGTTCACTTGTTATGGTAGCAATTTCTTTGTATTCAGCTTCCATGCTAGATATGGCAACTGTAGGTTGTTTCTTTGAGCTCCAAGCAATGAAATTGGGTCTAAAAAAGATAGCAAAGGCACCAGTGGAGCGAAGATCATCAGGGTTACCACCCCAACCTGCATCAGAGAAGGCTAATAGACTAGTAGAAGATGAAGGATGAAGGTGCAGGGCATAGTGGACTGTCCCAAGAAGATATCTTAAAATGCATTTAACAGCAGTCCAATGTGATTCTAAGGGGTTATGCATGAATTGACACGCACAGTTCACGACAAAGGTAAGATCAGGCCTGGTGAAATTAAGATATTGAAGACTACCAACAATACTTCTGTACAGAGCAGGATCACTAAAGGCAGGGCTATTGTGCAAGGATAAATGAGTGTTGGAAGCCATGGGTGTAGTGACAGGATAAGCTTTTGACATGTTGGATTTAAGGAGGATGTCATGGATGTATTTCCTTTGAGAGAGAATGAGGCTAGTATTAGATGGTAAGACTTCAATGCCCAGAAAGTAGTGAAGGGAACCTAAATCTTTGATAGGGAAGGTATGACCTAAAGAAGTGATAAGTTGTTGAATAGCTAAATTAGAGGTACCAGTCACAATATTGTCATCAACATAGATTAATACATAAATAGTACAATGAGCATTATTGCAAATAAAAAGAGAAGGATCAGACCGAGAGCTATGAAAACCAAGTTGCTGGAGTTTGGAGGATAGGCGTGCAAACTAGGCCTACGGGGCTTTCTTGAGTTCGTATATGGCACGTTTCAATTTGCAGACATAGTGAGGAAAATCTGGATGAATAAAGCCCGTGGTTATTGCATGTAGATAGATTCTTGAAGAAAATCATGTAAAAAGGCATTTTGAACATCTATTTGCTTGAGTGGCCACCCTTTGGGGACAACTATAGATAAAATGAGCTGAACAGTGAGGGGTTTTACCACAGGTGAGAAGGTGTCAATGAAATCAAGACTAGGTTGTTGATAAAAGCCTTTGGCAATGAGCCTAGCTTTTCATCGCTCAAATGAGCCATCTGAGTGGTATTTCTTGTGGAAGATCCATTTGTAGCTAACAATATTCATGGATAGAGAGGAAGGAATGAGATCCCAGGTGTTAGTGAAGAGGAGAGCTTGAAATTTAGTTGAGAGAGCTCGGTGCCATTCTGAAAACTGAAGTGCAGAGAAGAGAGAAGTTGATGTGGGTAGTTCAGGTCCCAAGGAGGAGTGAGCTCGAGGTGGTGGTACAAAGATGAAATCATCTGATAGAATCTTGGCTTTGAAAATGTTTGCTTTAGATCTGGTGATCATATAGTGGGTAGGGACCAGTGGTGAGGAGGATGGTGAAGATGTTGAGGTACTAGAGGGGGATAGAAAAGAGAAAGATGAGTTGATTGATAGAGAGGGAGCAGGTCAAAGTGACGGCTGAACAGGAAGTGATAAGGACGAGAGAGGTGAGGAGGGAGGTGTAGGGTTAGGTATTGGGCTTTGAGTGATTGGGCTAGGAATATATGGTAGGATAATATGTGGGGAAATAGGAGAGAGTGGGTCGTGAGGTGTGTGTGAGAAAAATAGATATTGGGCCTCATCAAAGATGACATCACGTGAGGTATATAACCGGCCTGTTGGTAAGTGAAGACAACGGTAGCCTATGTGACTGGGTGTATAGCCGAGGAAAATGCATTAGAGGAAACGTGGGGCAAGCTTATTGTGGATGTATGGATGTAGATTGGGCCAACTGGAAATGCTAAAGATTCGAAGAATGTGATAATTGGGCTTTTAGTGGAAGAGTAATTCTTATGGACTAAGACCATAAAGGGTGGGACTAGGAAGGCAATTAAGTAAATAGGAAGCAGTGGCAAAAGCAAAAGTCCAGTACGGTTAGGGAACAAAGGTATGACTGAGAAGTGCCAGTCCTTTTTCAACAATGGTACGGTGACAACATTCAACAGTGCCATTTTGTGTGTGAGTGTGGGTACAAGTGATACGGTGGTAAATGCCAAGAGATATGAGATCTTTGTGGAAGGAATGAAATTCACCTCCCCAGTCTGATTGAAATGCTCAAATGGAAGAGTTAAAAAAATTATGAATAAGTTGACAAAATTGATGAAAAACAAAGTGGACCTCATCTTTAGTATGGATATGATAAAACCAAATATATCTAGAAAAATCATCAACAAAGTTAACATAATAACGAAAGCCAGTAACAAAGATAATAGGGGATGGACCCTATAAATCACAAAATATTAATTGAAAAGGAAAAGTTGAATGATGTAGGGACATTGGTGATGGTAAACTATGGCTTTTGGAAGACTGGAAAGCATGATAGTGATGTGAGTCACAAGAACTAGAGATGAGAAGAGAATTCTTCTTAACAATGTGATGAACAAGGCGTGTAGCTGGGTGACCAAGACAGCTGGGTGACCAAGACAACTGTGCCAGTGAGATATGGATGTACGTTCACCATAATGAGCTTATGGTGATGAGGAGATAGCAAATGGATACAATGATGTTGACTAGGTCTGTGAAGAAGAACTTTCTTTGTTTTGGCATCCTTCATCAAAAAGCATCAGAGTGAAATTCAAAGAATATGCTATTATCATGACAAAATTTTACAACACATAATAAATTTTTCATAATAAATGGAACCTGTAAAATATTAGAGAGGAGATATTTGCCAGTTGAAGTAGTGATGGTGCTAGAGCCTTAAGTATGAATGGGCATGGGTGAGCCATCACTGTTGCGAACAGCATCAATACCAAGATAAGGAGTAGCAAAAAGGTTGAGGTTAGATAAATCATTTGTTATATGGTGATTTGCACCTGTGTCAGGGTACCAAAGAGAGTCATGGATGGTGGAGTAGTTAGCATAATGTGCTACAAATGAGGGTGGTGGTGGGGCTTGGAGTGATTGGTTGTAGCATTGAGTACAATTGTGAGCAATATGACTATACCAATCATAGAGTTAACAGGGAGTTTCAGAATCAAGCTGAAAGGTAGAAAAGCGACCTCTTACACCATGATAGAAACGACCACAACCTCTGTATTGAATGCCTCTGTTTCCTCGACCACGAGCAAGGGTAGTATACAAATATCGACCACCTCTACAGCATCCTAGAAAAGATTGATAGATAATGGTTGGTGAACGAGAAACATTATTAGCTGTGATTTCAATTGGGAGCTAAATAGAATTTTGATGGGATAGTCGTGCTTCAAATGTGAGAGGGTGACTGAGAATTTCTTTAATGGTAAGAAAGTGACGCTGAGTGGTGATAAAAGTAACAATAGTGTTGAACTTTGGTCCAAGTCCAGCAAGGAGGTAGGTGACAAAGTCATCGTCTGGTACTGGTTTTCCAACTGCTGCAAGAGAGTCAAAGAGTATAGTTGCACGATGGTGGTACTCAGAAATGGATTCTCCTCCTTTCTTGAGAGTTGTGATTTGTTGATGAAGATGAAAAAGACGAGCTTGGGTTTATTGAGAAAACAAAGTATTAAAGGCTAACCATAGAGTTCGAGATTTTTTATGGCGAAGAACTTGTGAAATTAGTTTTTCGGTCAAGGAAGCAATGAGGATAGAAAGAACTAACTGATCTTGTTGAAACCAATGAAGATAGTCACAATTAGGTAAACCAGTAGAGGTTTTGGCTGGAGGTGGTGAAATGGAGCCATCAATATAGCCAAATAATTGTTGACCATATAAATAAGCCATAATCTGAGCTTTTCAGATGAGATAGTTATCCTCAGTAAGTTTGATGGTGATAAAATGATGAAAATTAGGGGGTGAGGATGTTGGCAATGGTGGATATGGTGGGGGTAGTGTTAATGAAGATTCGGTGGTAGAGAAATTGGTTACTGGGGAGCCAGACATCTTGAACGATGTCACTGCTCTGATACCATGCTAAAACAAAATAGACAGAATATAAACTCAACGTTGTTCTATGATTTTTTTCTGTTCAATCAAATAGTGTGCATAAGATCAGCCATATATATAGGGAGGCTATTGCATTAGTATTGTGACACATGTTACATGTGAAATGATCTAGAATAAATAAGGAATGATGAGAGTCACGTGACTTGGGATTCTTTTGTTGCCTTTGAGCTCAAGGTTGCTTTAGTAGTGCATCATGTCATTCGGCACAATGTCAAAAACATTGGGCAGTTCAAGGGATTCACAAAAGCATCTTCTTTCATCCATTTTATGCCTGTTGATGCATTCAACTGTGTGCATGTTATTTAAACTGTTTATTAGAGTATATGCGATAATTCATTCATTGAACATTAACTATCAGGAAGAAGTGTACAAGCTCCCAAAAAAAAATGAAGGTTGTAAATATATGTGTTCATGAATCATGAATACAATTAGTAGCTTTTCACCCCCTAGCCTGTTGAGATTTTTAATGTTTCATAAACTTATTTTTAATTATTATTAAAACATTAATTTTTATGAAAAATAAATAAATAAATTTAAGATATAATTAATTTTATCTAAACTGCAATTCAAGATTTAAGATTATAATTTAAAATAATTTTATGAAACAATTAATCTCAACTATCATAAATGGACTTTATGGTTGAGATAAGAAACTAAGAAGAAGTGGACAGAGGAAAAATGAAAGGAAGCCAACTCCATGTGTCCAACTATGTGTTCAACCAATTTTAATTAACAGCGTTGTTTTGTAGAGATATTATACAATTCATCGAACATTGCTGCTTGGGAAGAAAGTGAACAGTACAATGAAGATGGTAGATATCATCGCACTGTAGAATGATAAACGATTCGTAAACTGGCTTATAGTATGATATGACATGAGGAGGATATTGTTGAAAATAAACAAAACTTGAATAGCATATATCTACATGGTCTATGAAATTCCATTCTTTTATGTTTTATCATTTTTTTTGTTAATTCTCACAAGGATTTTCAATTCTACCAGACCATTTGTGATGGCCTCATATTTAAATTTTTAAGTATTAAGGAATAATTTTACCTCTTAACTTGCTTGAAGGGTCAACTCTATCCTTTAACATTGAATATTTTTTCTTGTCACCCTAATGTTAACTCTCGTTTGTATAAAATATTTGAATTAAGAGTGCCTACTAATCCTTTAAGATAAAATTGATGGATAAAAATGACTCTTAACCCAATATTGTATGATAAAAAATTAAAAAAAATTGAAATTAAGGCTCACTAATGGTGAACAAACAATAAGTTAACGGCAAACTGCAAGGGAGGGAATATTAACATTAAGGGCATAATTGACTTATAATTGAGTTTAGGATGTCTAATGACTTTTTGATTCAAATTAAGAGATAAAAATAACACTTAATCCAATTCTTAAAATTTGATGTAAATTCATAAATTTTTATATATTCAAACAAGATTGCCCAAATCTAACTTTCAGTTAATCCAAACATAATTAAATATTATGTTTGTGGCTAAATATTTCTTTTTATTAAAGATATGTTCAATTTTCTTATTTTTACTCCTTTTAACACACACTCACACACACATCTTGTTGCTCTGTTTAATGGATATTTAAATTTAACATTTGCATCTATTTTTGGTTACCCAAGGCATCCCCACATCGTGAAACTAATTTCTCAAAGAATCTGAACACCATTTAAGTAGCTGTCATCTTTGAAGCAATATTTTTTTCTTATACATACTTTCAGAAATTGAACCCTGAAATGATGGGAGAGGAAGCTGGGAGTTGAGAATAAATATCAATTTGTTTATGAAACGTGAATATTGGACCATAAAGGCATAAATTGTAGTTACGCGCGATCGTGTTTGGGGGTCACCTTTATCTTTGGTCTCCTCTCCTGAACGTTGAACAACACCTGAAGGAGTTCACAGTTGGTATCTTCTGTTCACCAAAAAGGAAGCATGAATTTGAGTTCTATATATAATGAAGAATGCAAGAGTTTTTGATGGAGGACTTTCAACATTGGGAGGTTCCTTTGGTTCAAATGAAAAAGGGATTGCTTCAAAGTGGCCAAATTGTTCTCCTCATGGTCCGCCAATGAGAATATCACATAACGGATTTGCTGATTCAATAGGACAGTGATATTATGAATGTTTTTGAACTTGATATGAAATTGTTTTTGTTAAGTATTAGTTATATGCTATATGCACCGTCTAATGAACTTTTCTAGTAAATATTTTAGTTTAAAATCTTTGACAAAATATTTTCAGGTGTCAAAAATTAATTGAATTCTTTAAAAGAGGAAAAATTTAAAGATTTTAATACGTAGGAATCAACAAATCAAATGAATAATCAAAATACAATGAATCAATTCAAATTAAAAACTATGACCAAATTCAAAACTAATTATAAACTATAAACCTCCAGAATAATTTTTTCTAATTATAATAATTAATCATTTAACAATTCATAATTTTTTTGAATTCTGTACCAAAAAAAATTATTTAAAAAATATCCAATAGTTTGTCATCTTAAATAATAAAGTGAGAATCAAATCCAATAACCACTTAAGAAATTTATTTCATACAAGAACCAATACAAAATGAATTATTATTAAAATAAAAACAATGACTTTTTTTTTTAATGTGACTTGTTATTAATCCTTATTTGTTTGGATAGTTATTGAATATGATTCTCTCATTAATAAAATCAGATTGCTCTATCTTTAATAACTAGTTGAGATTAAAATCTGAAAGTAATTGAGTAATTTGAAAAAAAGTTCTCAAGGGACTTTTCCTTCAATTCATCATTTCACTTCTAATATGTGTACACAAATCGCATGCTCAAGCGCCAAGGCCTAAGAAATAAGCAAAGCATACTTCAGAAATACACCAAAATGCAACCTTCATACAAATGTAGAAACTTACTAAATACGTAGATCCCAAGTATCAAGAAGACATAAACACAAGTGGTGGTTGTTTCATTGGTTTGCAACTCTCATAGCGCCTGAGGTTTGCTGCTAATTTTTGGAGCATTCGGAGACCATCTTCACTTGCACCAGCTCTCCTAATGGTGGCACTCCTCAAAAATCTGGCATTCTCCGTTATAAACTTTAACAGTTCAAAATGGCTTCCAGGATCCTGCAAGTAATGAAGAGTGAACTCCTTCAGATGCAATGAA
Organism: Prosopis cineraria; assembly: GCF_029017545.1. Lineage (NCBI taxonomy): Eukaryota > Viridiplantae > Streptophyta > Magnoliopsida > Fabales > Fabaceae > Prosopis > Prosopis cineraria. Next base: position 35,800,958 of record NW_026555344.1, read on the forward strand.
ACACACGGAGGCACATCAAGCACTGGCTCAGGAGGGGATGTAGAACTAGCCGGCTGCTGACCATATACACAAAAAACCATACACAAATAAGTCACAATATAACCAACGTATTACAATCACAAATAAGTTCAAATCTTGCAACCTTAAACGACTCTGAAATTACAAGCTTTTCAAGTATGGGGAAGTTTCGGAGACAGTTCACCATCCTAGTCCACTCACCCGCAACACATTCCAGGTGGGTACAATTGTAAAACATTGGAATATCATCACTAAGTGGCCATATACCCTGGGTGCAATAATGCTGAAACAGACTGAAAATTAGGGAATGAAATCTTAGGAGAAGAAAGAGAAACAGTTTACCCATCATGCGTAATCCATATACCTGATCCAGCCGTAGAAATGTCACATTGGAAAAAGCTGCCGACGGAAATAGAGATTGGGGAACATCTGCAGAGACCAGATGATCAAGTCTTCCAATGTTAAGTGGATTGTAATCGTGAACGGAGAACCAAAATTTTAGTACCAACTCTTTAAGCGAAGCAGAAGCAGAGAGAAGCATTTTCAAACTTTGAAATTCTGGAAAACGAACACTTCTCAAGTGCAAAACTTCAAGCAAAGGCAAATGAACATGAGAAAGAGTACCGACTGTTACTCCACTCAACTTCAAAACCCTAATGTTATTGGTAATGAAAACACTAGGGGGCAACTCAAATTCTCCATAGAACAGTATCAGTTGCAGCTCCAGATGTTCAACTTTATTACTAATCATAGCATTGATCCACTTGCTAATCTTGAGAGGTCTAAAACAATCACGAGGTTTAAAATTGCTAGAATGAATCTCGAGAACAAACTTTTTGACCGACTTCAAATCTACCAATTTGAGCATTTTGTCTACAAATCGATGGAAGAATGGAAGACTCTGAAAGCCTTCAAGGTTAAGGTCAAGAGAGGGAAGGGAAAGCCAGAGTGGCCTCCATCTCCTGGATATGAGGCTTGTGGCAACTGCCTCTTTAGCAGGAAGAAAAGAGAGAATATGGAGAAGCAATGAATCTGGCAAACCACCGATCCTGTCAACCTTTGTCCTTGTTCTGCGCTTTTTGCTTGGGGACCCTACTGTTTGCTCCATGACCTTTAACCCAGGCCTTCAGAGATCTGAAGAAAAAGAATACAAACGAAGAAAACAAAGGAAAAATATTTCCACCTACATTTACTGGTTTAATTATAAGTTATGACTTCTGATATGACATAAATAAATACTTGGGCAGAAAAATATTTATGAAGAAAAGTATGCACGGTGCCACCATCATCCGGCACAACATCAAAAACATTGGGGAGTTCAAGGGATTCATGGATGCATCTTCTTTTGTCACAACCCAAAAACAAAGGTGTGTCTGGCTCGAAATATGAGAAAGCCATATCCCTTAAGCCTCAAAGCTACAAATTTTTTTTTTTATTTTTCATATACATATCATTTAACAAAAGTCAAAACTTTTTATAAAACTTTTGGCAAAGTCTCCCTTATAAATGAGACCTCCCAAATGTTTTATAAAAATAGAATCAATACAATTTAATTGACAGAGTTCTACACTAAACAACGGTCATACAACATGATTCGAGAAATTATAATAGAGTTCTACACGGCACCTATAACTTATGTAGAGCACCTAAAGCAGACCATAATCAGAATACAAGGATGAAATTTGATTCAAGTTAAGATTTATCCAAAAATAATTCTTCATCTTCAAATCAGTGATAAAGCCACTCAATGGTCAACTCAATATATAGGTTCAACTATACTATCTTGAGCCAAAAAATATTTTTTATTTAGTGAATAACATCCCAAAAAAAAAGAAAAAGAAAAAATGTGAATGCATATAACTAATCTCAAGAAATTATATACACAATTGAAAGGAGAATAATTCAATGCAGCATAATCTCTAACTCTTAGAATCGGAAGATTCTAATTAGCATCGTAAATCATCAATCCCTAAATAGAAATAAACAAAAATATCTTAACACTTGTTCTTGGAAAATCAAATAGACTATAATAAATAAAAAAGGGCAACATTTGTTAATTGAAACCAATGGATTTCATTACATCAAATTCAAGAATCACTAGATCAAAATAAATGGAGCTGCTTAACCTTTTTTTTTTTTTTTGGGAAGATGGAACAGAGTTATAGGCACAGAACGTGGCAACGTTTGTGAATTTAATAAAGATAACCACTTAGGATAAGAAGAGCACATATCTCATATATCAAAAAATGATATTCCATACAATACATGACCATATATATGCTCGAATAATGATAACAAAGCAATCAAGTTTCAGTTTTAAGCTACAACATCCATTTTAACCAATTAAGGTTATGTAACTCATTATATTGAATCCATAAAAGAAGAAAAAGAACCATTTGTTTCACATAATCAATTTAAAGGCAACAATTTTTTAAACTCATTCTTTAGCAGGACTGATCAAAATAGATGACAAGCGTGGACACACAGTCTACGAGAGCAACTAACCAAACGCAGCTCGAAGCCCGAAACAAATGTGAACACATAGTCAATAAGAGTAACTAACCAAACGCAACTCGAAGTCACAAATCAAATGTAGACACACAATTCAGGAGGATAACTAACCAAACGCAACTTGAAGTCACAAAATAGACGTGGACACACAGTTCATAATAGTAACTAACAAAACGCAACTTGAAGTCACAAAATAAACATGGGTACGAGAGTCACGGATAACAAACGTGAGAACAGAACTCATGAAAATCAAGCTAGTTAGTCATTAACCATTTACAGCCTAACGGAACTGCCATTAGCAACTAGCGTTTTGAAATCAGTCCCTTAAAAACAATTTTTAAATATACAAGAAAAAATCACTATCGAGATAAAATTTTCTATTCTCAAAATCAAACTTGCATGAACCTTTTAAAACCTCAACTCTTCTCAAAATCACATTTCATATTTTCCTTAAAAAATCCATGCATGACTTCATCAACTAAAACATTTCAAAATATATAAACAATTTTTCGATCCAACAAAACCAATCAAATTTTACATTCAAGAAATTCTTCCACCTTTTTAATCATCCATTAAGCCATAAATCAAGCATCATCAGTATATTAAATAAACAGGAATGTTCAATCATACGATAATTCTAGCTCTTCCTCTAAAAACCAATTAGTATATATATATATATATAGAGTAGTTCCAATCACAATAGCCTATATTAGAATTAAAATTATATCAATATACATGTGAATATGCTTAAATAATATTTGATAAAAAGGAATTTGTGTATAATTTAATTAAGACACTATTTACTTACCTGAAAGAGTTCCCAAATATATAACTTACTTTCAAATTAGCCCCTTTCAACAATTTTCAGTCTTTAAATCCCTATTGCCCCAAGTAACACCATTGTCATTTTCTTTTGTACAATTTATAAACTCAAAATTTCTAGCCCAAACAAGTTTAGAGAGATGGAAAAGAAAATCTCAACATCAATCCTTCACAAATAAAATGCCTTCCTAGGTCTAATAAATAAATCTATGACATAAACACATATAAACAATATTCAATGTTTTTAAATCTTTCCATAGAAAATTTAGAGCTCCTATTATGACTTGTTCAACATTTTCAATCATATTCAAATCCAATTTTCATAATTTTCTTTCCACAAATATTTTATATGCACTCAAAAACTAACTTAAGAACAAACAAACTTGGTCCCTGAATTAGCAACCAAATACTTCTTTCCAAAATTTTCTAACTTCAATACTTAAATTTTCCAAGCTTCCCAAATCACCTTCTCTTCAACACTAGCCAATTCCCATCAAGAATCAATGATCCTAAACATTTTAACAGATTGGTTATGCTTCCCAAACTAATGTCCTTGTCAAAAATCAATTCAAATAAAACTGAGATTCTTCCTAGTCTTTATTTAAGCTTGTTAGAACATCAACCGTTCCCTTACACACGCATAAACGTTGACGCAAAAAGGAATAATCAAAATTTCTGCAACAGCCACAATGAAAAGAGAAGAATTCCAGAATACCTCACATTGAACAAAGAAGAAAGCAAAATTTTAATCAAAGTGTATATAAATACACACACACCAAACTTGATCACTCTATTAATCCAAAAATGCTTCTATCACACAATTTATCAAAAACCTTAAGTGCATCCCAAGATCAAGTCATGAAACCACATCATGGTTTATAAATTATCAACCGTGTCTTCCAGGGCTCTAACAAAGATGAAACTTCAAATTCCTTTCCTCTTTCAGCCACCAAACAACCAACACAAAATGAAGAAGATAAAGAACAAGGCTTTCCATACCAGAGCAGAGGCGTGAACAGAGAAGGAAGAAGAGGAAAATTCCGGTGCTGACTGCTGCAAACGAAGAGGGAAAAGGAAGAACCAACAGTGTCTTCCTCAAAGCGAAGTGCAGCGCGTAGATCCAAGGAGGAGAGGGGATCGCGCGAGGAAAAATGGATAAAGGGTGGATAAATGGCGACGCGCAGAACCAGAGGAAAGGAGAAGAAAATCTCGCTACCTCACGGAACCCCACGACGGCGGGAGAATGGCACACCCACAGTTGCCGGCGATGGCTGCAGACGGAGAAGGAAGGAGAGGACGAAGATGATAATCTGCAGAGTTTTTTTTCTTTTTTTTTTTTTTTAATTGAAGTTCTCCCCCCAAACTGATGTAGAGCTGTAGACCGTCGAATTTGACTGGGGAAGGAAAGAGGAGGAAAAAAATATCTCCGTGCTGTTGAGGGCAAAGTAGTAATGTCATAAATCTGAGCCAAAAATAAAACTCCTCTCTCCATACTCCTTCCGTTTCTATTTATATTAAAAAAAATTATCATTAATTAATTATATTAATTATGTTTAAAAATAAAAAAATTATGAGGAATAGTTTAAAAAAATTTATAATAAATTTTTATTTAAAAATATGATTTTGATTATATGAAAAACAAATAAAAATTAACAGTTTTTTCTATAAATAAAAACTGAGGGATTACACCATCAAGACTCGAACTACGGAGCTAATAGATAAGGCGTCAGCATGATTTCAACTGTGCGTTTCAACGTTGTTTGTCAGAGCATATGTGATAATTCATCGAAGAGTGTTGACGCTAGGGAAGAAGGGTACAAGCACCCAAAAAATTAATGAAGTGCATGCATCCGATCGACTGTGTTAGCGTAAATTTAATAACACTGTCTTACAGAAATATTTACAATATACAATTTATGCAACATTATATTGCTGCTTGGGAAGAAAGTGTAAAGGCACTAAAAAGTAAAGACAATGAAGATGGTAGATATTAGGGCTGTTTGAAACTGTTTTCTTTTATTGTTTTAGGAATTAATATTTTGTAAAATATATTTTGAAAATAAAAAATTAATGAAAATATATTTTTTTTTATTTTTTTTCTTATTCTTCAAAAAAATAATTCTAAAATATCAAAAAATTATTTTTATTTTTCTGTTCTTCAAAACAATGTTTTTTTTCTTTTTTAAAATACTTTTAAAAACACATTATTAAATAAATTTTTTATTTTTTTATTTTAGAGAACAAAAAAACATTAGCAAAACAGGATGCCAAATAGGCCCATCATCAGGCGATAGAGAAGTAATGTGTTTTACAATTCATAGAACCTTAGCATTTGGGACAAACGGAACTATCCCGAAACAAATGAACATGTTAAAAAGAAAATTGCATTGCATTATATAGGATGAAATACTGAGAGTTCTTTGATAGATTTTTCATTTCCCAATATATATCATATTAATGGGGAAAAAAAAAAGCTCTGATGTAAATTATTCGACACCAATAATAAAGCACAGTACTCAACTTCACTAATTTTTATAGAATAGAATATTACTTAATTAAGAGCATGCATGCCTTTGACTTCAACAAAACTTGAGATGAATTAATTTATAGACATACATTGACCTCCACAACACTGTCCGTAGTGCAATTTTACAATACATATGATATGCCATATGACAGCAAACTGATCAATCCTACAAACCAACAAGGGGTAGAACTGAATTTTAAAGACCAATTTTCCTTTTACACCATGGTTCTTTTAGACACCTGTCATTATATATGAGTATATTATATATGGTTCACACTATACACACAATCCCAGTATTAATTCTATAACATTTATCAACTATCTACCATAAAGTATAAAAATTTAAGTATATCTATAGTTATATCTATATATTTTAAAAAAACAATCGATGGTGATGAACTAGCAAGAATCAGCATTAGAATTGATTCTGGACGATGGGTTTCCTGATTGGAGACAGTCATCTAATGCAGGGACTGTTTTAGTCTTCAACTCTCCAAATGCCTTCCAACAGAAAGCACCGTTATTATCAGAGCTCGAACCTAGTTTGCTTGATTGAGGTTGTAGCTGTACAGTGTCTAACGTTAGACCAGTACATGGCGCAGCATCACTACATGCGAACCTCACAGCATCCCTAGAAAAAGTCCCTTTGACGTTAACATAATCGACACCAGACACAGCCACAGCCGATGAAGAATCATTCCCACACTTGCTCTTGTCACAATAGTACTGATCGATCATTATTGGTGTTCCAACCTCTAAGACTTGAATGTCTGAGAATCTGATGTCATGAACTGAGCCTGAACCTCCTTGCCATGTCTTGATTCTAACAGCTGTTAAGGTGTTTTGGAATGTTGTGTCTCTGACAGTGACATTAGAAACACAGGCTCTTGTGTTGTCTTTTCCCAAACCTCCAATACTGATCCCATGACCAGGTCCACAATTGACGTTGTGTATGTATACATTGGAACATCCAGTTTGGATGGACACACAGTCATCTCCTGCGTTATCATGCATTTTATTAACACCAATAATGTTAGTTTAGTCTTGTTATTAGTCTTCTGTGTTTCGCACGTAGTTCATTGGTTTTTGATTATTTTGAGGTTTTGGAAATTACCGCAAGCAAGAGTACTGCTATAGATAACAACGTCTTGAGAATTCTGGAGATGAATGCCATCAGTGTTGGGGCTATCTCCGGGTGAAGAAACGGTAACGGCAGAGACTTGAACGTTAGTGCATGAATCAAACTTGAGATGTGTCTGCTGACTCTGCTGAATGGTTATGCCTGTCACCGTTACACCATTACTTCCATAGAACCTTAGTGCCTACACAAACAAACCAGCACGAATCAGTCAAGCATATATATACATATATATATGAAATAATGTCACTTTTAATTAGTTCCTAGACTTTTGCTCAATTTATCAATATATATATATATGTGCACTAAATTATATACAAAATCAAAAAGCAATAAGTAGCAGACAAAGGTTCTTCCAATCAAGAAATTATAATGATTAGGTTATTATGAGTGAAAAAGTTCAAGTGGCTCCCCCAAATTTTTTTAATATTATATAGATGCTATATAAACATCCCAAAGCTTTGTATTATTTATGCTTTTTAGTCTCTGCCCCTGAACTAATCAATAATTAATTATCAAGAGTTATTTGATGGTCTTGATGAGATTGTAATTCGTGAATTACCGTTGGTTTTGTGGATGGCAATCCTGAGCGACGATTCCACCAGACAGAGCCTTGGCCATCAAGCACTCCTTTGCCTTTGATTGTAAACTTGTTAAGCTCTTTGAACTCAAGCCATTGCAACGTTCCTGAGCCCCACGCTGAAGCGCTTGTTGGTGCGATGATCTTTCCATCCACCTGTGTTCATCATGTGCATAATTTAGTTTAATTTATTAATTCCACACCAAAAACGAACAACAATTAATTAATTAATTATTAATTTGAGCAATTAGCTTGTCAATATTTTCGACTAGAATGGAATAGAGGATGATGCAAAACCTGAAAAACGATATTAGGCTGACAGGTTTGGCCTTGGAAGGAGACTATTTTCACGAGAAACACGGACCCTGATGGAACCAAAACCGTTGCTCCCGCCACGTTGCAAGCTGCTCCCCATGCTTGTTCAAATGCCTTTTTTCATATTTCACAGTTAACGAAATAATTAAAAAAATTAGTAAAAATTTCAAAAGTATAAGGAAGAAAAGTGTATATTTTCCACTAAAAAAATCATTCAGGCACGGCTAAAGGAATGAGAATTATTAAAATCCCAAGACCAAGTGGCTAATATAATTAATATTCCGGGCAAAAAAAAAATAGCGGCTGATTAAAAAAAAAACACACACACACACACTAAAGAGATTGTATGTGTTCAAGTGTGAAATAAAAATATATATTTGGTTAATCAATGTATTGAGGTTAAAGGAGCAGACTTTGGCTTTTTAAATAGAGCTGATAACTAGCTAATTCACATGTGGAAGAAACATCTGACTTTATAAATTTCTAACTTCATGATATGGAATGCCTATCTATGTCTATATTATTCTGTCTCGTGCACTGCCATCGCTCTCTAATCTATTTATGTGAAATGACACCAAAACAAATATACATCAGAATTGGAGGCCATCCTCCAACACACGAGGATGCAAATTGCTTAGGATTTTTATAATCATGTCATATATATATATAGAGAGAGAGAGAGAGATGATTTGTATATGTGTAACTTTATACATGTGTAATAATAACTTGTAGCGGCAACTGTTGTAAGGTTATGGTCGATGGACCAATTAAAAGTAAGATGCATGAAACTTACGGTTATGGCAAGTCAATCAAAAACTATAGAATTAATTGTAAATTTGAGAGAAAATAAGAATAAAGAACAAAAATATATTATGTTAAATTTTTCCAAAAAAGAAAAAAACACGTCCTAACCTTTGTATCATCTGCTTTTCCATCACCTTTAGCACCATAGTCTAACACATTAAAAGTGGAAGACCCAGAGGCTGCTTCGAGTTTTCTCCAATATGACCTGATCATGTCTACTCCTTCTCTGCCATTACAGGTTTCAAAGCTTGAACGCCACACACAAATCACAATAAAAAATATCAATCTAAAAGAGTTTAGGTTGATAATAAACTTCATTTTGAATAGAGAAATATTTTAAGAGATTGCAAAGTACAAGCTTATAATTAGATAGGCTTGTCTTTGTATGGTTCAGAGAAGATCAGAAATGGTGATCTATTTATAGACCAAGTATTTTACACTGTGCTATCATGAACTGTACAGTATTCATGCCATTTTGACGTTTCAGTTACATATATAAGTCTATGGAGACTGATAAACATTGATTATATTCCTTTTCCTTTTTTTTTTAATTCTAGATTTGGTTCACAAGCTGTCATTACTTGCATGACGTGCCATGTATGCTTTCTTAGGATAGTATTAATTAATTATGGGAATTATAAGGTCAATAAGGCCGTAGTCAGATTATGTGGGTAGAATATTCAAGGAGACACTATCCCTTTAATTAAGCCATTCATGTTTGTTCAATTTGAACTCAAGAAAAAAAAATAGTATTGAATTAATGAATTTTGAGTAAATATTATCAGAGAAGTTTACACCGACCTTTATTGAATTTTGTTAAAATTGATTAGATTTCTCCATTTTCTAATTTTATATTAGTTTAAAAACATGATCAAATTTTCTAATTTTTCTTAAGGTATAGGAGTCTAATTTCCCTTGTGTATTGAAGGCAAAGATAAATTCCTCTTAACTAGGATGTTGCGCAATCTTTCTAACTTTTTTTCTAATTTTTCTAAAAATTACATATACCTTCTCTCTACTTTTTATACCGAATCCCCCTTAATTTAATATATATATATATATATATATGAAGTAAACAGTATACAAAATAATTGTCTATGACACTTGTTTGCATTTTTTAATAAAAATCATTTAGTTTTGAAAAAAAATTGAGAAATTGTACAATGTTCGTTTTCTGATCAATTGTGAAGTTATTTTGATCGGTAGCTTTTGAAAGTAGTGGGGATGCAATACATAAGAATCATAAGATAGAATACTTGTAAAAATATGAAGAAAATACGCAAATATCATAAAATTTAAAAATGGCTAAATAATAAATCATTTTTATTAATGAATATATATATGTGTGTGTGTAGATATCATAAAAATTTAAAATCACTAATAATAAATTATTTTTATAATGATAACCAAATACAAAATAGTTTAAGGAAAAAATTTATATACTTAGTATTATATAATTAAAATGCCTATAAGTTTTCAATTCAATCAAGATATGTGAATTTTTTATAAATTATTTATTTTTTAATAAATTATTGACATTAATATTATTAACACATTAAAATTTAATTGTCTTGATTTGATTAAATAAAATTATATTAAATATATAAATTTAAGTATCTAAGTTTTACCCAATAATTTATTCTTTTCATAAATCTCTAAATTATATAAAATCATTTTTATATAAAAAAAATTTAGGTTTTTTGAGACTTACTAAGATGTATCCTTACTCAAAGAATACTTAAAAAAAAAATTTTTTTTGCCTGAATTAAAAAATATTTATATAAATCTCTCTTTTCATTGCAACTATATACAGGGTTATAAAAAGCGAGATAAATATACGGGCCACCTCTCCCTTCGGTACGTTGCTGCAACAGAGCCACATATTTGAGTGTCTTAACCTCATTAAGGAATATTGGTGAAGGATCAGGATTGTCAAATCAATGTAAATCTAAAGGGCAGCATTAATTGGGGAACTAATTATTAAAATATTAATGATTAAGACGCCATAAAAATCGGCAAAGAACATGGCAAGGGCATTTTGACAAAAACTAATTAATAAATTAAGAGCTCAGGCTTGATGTTTATGCATGCTTTCCGTGAGAGACAATTGCCCTAAACTATTCATGTGGGTTGATTACATAATCATCTATAATTTAATTATATGTATGTGAAATCGTAGCACGTGAACGTCACGTTAAAATCAGTTGCATATAATAATAATAATAATAATGTGTTCTCTGTCATCATGGCTAATTTTAGTATTTATATGTCAAGTTTCCCCTTTTGCCTGATGTATGTCATGCTGGCTGTATTAACGTTTTTAGAATTTTAATTAAGCTTTTTCTGCCTGAATTTTTAGCTCATATAATATCAAATAAAAAAATTACAATTTAGATGGAAGGCAATCAATGATTAATCAATTTTTTTTTACTCTAATCTTTTTCAAATCGATGCTTCCAGTAGTCATTTAGACTTCAGGCAATCCGAATAATGATTAAGTTCGAGTGATCATGATTCCAGACAATCAAAAAATCGAATTAATTAATTAATTAATTAATATTGTTTACAACGTAATACCTAATAACAATTACAAGCTACTAGTAGTTACAAGGAACCAAGCTAGAAGCATCAGCATTTATGATACCAATAGATTTATTCATCATTTCAAAGATAACAATAGATCACGGAAATCAAATAATTAAGTAGTTAAGATTTTAAAAAAAATTCTAAAAAGGATTTAGGTTCTTAACTTCAAATAGGAAGGCGAATATAGTAATCCTTTAATAGGACTAATTAATTCAATATATAAGATGTGTACTCTTGAAATTGTTCAAATGGGACAGCCTAACCTGACGTACAAATGAGACACTGCCAAAAAAATAAGCCAATGATTTCGCCATGTAATCAGCACTTGCAACAAATTACCCATACACACAGGAAAAATATCTTATTCCCTCTTTTTTAAAATATAAAAAATTTTTAATTAAATCTTATCTCTCAATAAAAAATAATTAATTATTTTTAAATTAATCATATCTTTTTATATTTATCCTTATAAAATATTTTATAATAAATATAAAGTTACTATCAATAGGAGCATTTTAAAAAAAAGACAATAATTATATCTCAAAAAATTAAAAATGCCTTACATTTTTTAACATTCAACTCCAAAAAAAATACCTTACATTTTTAAACGAAAAGAGTATATATTTGCCATTTAGATTCTCTTTAATTTCTATTTTACAAAACCATTTTCTGTTTTTAAAGTAAATAAAAAATTAAAAAAATTATTGGGATAGTATTTTGAATTTTAAAGACTTTCATAATTGCTCTATTTTTCAAAAACAAAAAAAAAATTAAAGCTGTTTTCTTTTTTTTTTTTTAAGGCACATCATATATGACTATGGTAAATTATTTTTCAGTTACAGTCTACTACTATCACGGACCATTGGAATTAACTATTGGCGACCATCAATGTCAGTCATTTTTTAACTCAAATTATTTTTAAATTAACATAATCAAACATATTTTTCTTATGTTTTGTATTGAAAAATAATTTTAAAAATTTGATTTACAAAATAATTTTTAAAAAAATAAAAAAAATAAGAAAGCTTTTTAGTCTTATATATTTAAGGTATTTGTTTTCAATTAAATTAAAATACATATAAAACAACCTCTTATTATTAATATTATTAACACTTTAAGACCTACTCCCACTGTTTGTATATATAAGAAAAACAATTATATAATATAGTTTAAGAAAATTGATTAATGATAATAATTGTGCTTGTAAATTAAAAAATTTGACTAAAATACCCTTGTATTTAATCAAAACAAGGATGCATTAGTTGTTTCCCATATTCAATTTTTTATTCCATTGTCCATTATTCAGAGAAACATGGCAGCTTCATGAGTATCCTGAGAATGTCTTCAACATTTTTATTAAATGTGACTACATATTTCAGGATCAGAAAATCACAAAATATTAATATAATCTAATTCAACTCTCTCAACCAATCAAATTAAAAGCTACTGGTGCTTGAATTCAAATTTTACTACTAATATAAATATCTTGTTATTAAGTTGCTTATAAATACTTTTTGTAAGTATTTTTTAATAAATGAAATGTGCTGTATATATTGTGTCTATCTTACATTGAGGGCAAAATGTAAAGTTGATAATTTAAGTGAGCTTGGCTTATTTAAATAAGGCTTGTTTGGATCAAGTTTAAAATATCCAAACATATAAAAAAAAATTCATATAACCAAGCGCATCCCTAACACCTTAGGTTTTCAAGCATATTTGGGCTAGCTCAAATACCTGAACTATCAAATATTATTTTATTTTATTATTTTATTTTTTTGCAAATTTCAATTTTATTTAAAAAATTAAGATTTTCAATTTTTATCTTATTGTAATAATATTTTTTTAATAATAAAGAAGAATTTGAGTATTCAAGCTGAATCTATCTCAATTTAGGCTTATTCGAGCTGAAGTAAATAAAATCTTTTAAACTTTTAAGCTCAAGTCTAAAATTTTTTGAACTTATTTAGACTAGCTTGAATTATCACTTCTAACAAAAGAATCTTCTAATTTGTTGTATTTTTTATAAATACTTTTTTGGTTGATTAAAATAAAGAGGATATATAGATTGATAAAATTTAGAGCAGCCACAGCACATTCCACATGACATAAAGAATCCAACTTGCTCTTTCTTATGCACAACGCAAACCACCCAATATAATTTGTGGGGGGAAGAAGCTAGCTATTCTTGCAGAGAAGGTTTTGTGACACACACACATGTACTCTCTTCGATTTTATTTATAAATTATTTTTATTAATTTTATCAATATTAATACAATAAAAATATAAAAAATAAAAATTTTATAAAATAACAAACATAACCTTCAAAAAATAAATAAACTATATAATATTATTTTTTTACTTTTCTTTCTCTTCGTTTTTAAGGATAGTTTTAACATTTTATTTAAAATAAAATATTACTATTAATTTAATAATTTATAAAGTAAATCACTTTACTTATTTAAAAGATGACTTATAAAATAAAGCGGAGGAGTATATATCAGCTCTATTTTTTACTTCATACTGAATACTAAATAAATTTAGAACACAATGTACTAGATATATACCCAGCTACAAGGATTGGGAAAATAACATAGCTATATGCCTAGGTGGGGCACACATTATGTCCCAAGACAAGCTAGCTAGCTGGCTAGAGCGATATTAACAAGAAAGCTTCATTACAATAAAAAAATTCAATAGAATATCCACAAATTGATAATAAGGTAGTACCTTGGACGTTTCATGTCAAAATAATTAATCCGCCTTCCTAACTACAATATATAATATCTTGTCAAAGCCTTATTTAATTTAAAATATAAAGTATTTAAATTTTATAATTATTTTTTATTACCATATACTTTATTTATTACTATTTTAGAAAGAAATGATGCATTAAAATTTTAATTGTCATTATTAAGATATTTATATAAAATATTTAACAATATTATCATTTAAAACAAATAATACTTTTTAAAAGATTAACTAATATTTTTTTGAAATTCTAATTTGTCTCAATCCATGTCTTTCCGTGTAGAAGTGGAGGATTGATCCCTGAAGAACTTGATCTTTCCAAATTTTCTACCACCACATTTTATCTTTTCTTTATTATAGGACGTTTTTTAAAATAATTTTTTAATCCTTAAAATAAAATACTTGATAAGATATTAATTATATTTTTTTAAATATTATATTTTTATAAACTCATTAATTATAGAAGAAAATATAATATAAATTTTAAAAAAATTATTTAAATAGAAATAAAATTAAAAATTTATTTTATTTTCTTAGCTATAATAAGATGAATAAATATGCTTTACAGTAGAAAGGAGCGAGCGTGTGTGTGTGATCTTTCCCACTTGCCCTGCTTGCTCAATTCTCAACCGCATTCGTTGCCACACTCCCAGTGATGAACCTACACGTGGCACTACATCCACCGTTGACCTATGCTCACTTGTCAACTAGACGAAGCCTTGTTCCCCACTTGCATATTGGACCATTTGGGAATGTTGAGCATTTAGGCATTTGTATTTTTCAGTGCAAATTAATTACAATTAAATTCTTGAGATTTGATGCTATATTTGACTACATTTAGATTTAAATTTAGATTTGAGACTAAATCTTTTATTTAGGCACTAACAAATTTATAAATTTATCTAAATTCAGATCCAAATTTTATAATCTGGATTCTTTTTAAACATTTGTTATTTCAAATTTTCATATACACTCTTAAAACACTATTTAAAAATAATAACTTTTGTTATTAACACTACCTAAATAAAAAATTTTAAATACGTAAATTTAAAATATGAGATTTTAAATCTAAATCTACCAATCAAAACACAGCCTAAAAGTATATTAATAAGTTTGTAAAACTTATTTACAAATAAGACTTCTATTTAAAATCTAATCATGATTTTCTCTTCCCTTTATACATTTCAATTTGTGCGGATTCTGCATGCTTGGAGTCATGATTTGCATCTTACACTATGCAAGATTCTGGAGACACAGAACATACCTTTGCCAATGACTTGAGTCTACTTCCACACGAAATTTGGATTAGAGTCTCAAACCTTAGATATAACTTCACAATAGATATACCAAAAAAAAAAAGATGAGAGAGGAAAAACTAGAAGAGAGCCTTTTGCAAATATAGCCATGAACAAAATAAAGGGTGGAATGTAATTGGCCATTGGGACAATTTTCATGGGACCCATCGTAACTCTTGTGTCTATATCTTTTATCTTTCAATTTCTTTTTCTTTTTCTTTTTTTTTTTGAATAAGAAGGCAAGCAAAAGCTTGGAAATACAAGAAAAATTACAGAAAGCACTAAAAAGAAAGGCTGAAGCCTAAACAGCTACCAAATGTTGCAAATTACTTTGAAATAGCCCTATGCTATTAGGAATTGTGGCTAAGACAATTGTATCAAAAATATCATCATGTGTATTTTTGGCAATGATGTCAGCACATCTTAGGACCTCCTGAGGACAATGAAAGATCTCAATTTTCCAATCATGGAAGAGAAGCTCCCTAGTTTCAACAATTTATATTCGCAATAGGTTGTGAGGACCACGCTCTTTCCCAAGACAATTGAAGGGCTTCTAATGAATTACTAAACAATTGATTTTTTTTTAAATTATAGAGCTTACCAACTTCTAGCTCATTCTTGATAACAAGAATTTCTGCAACCATTGAGGGATAAGATCCTAAATTCTTCTTGAAACCTAGTATTCAATCTCCCTTGTTGTTTCGAATGACTCCTCCACAAGCCGCTTCAAGGTATCTTTGAACCGAACTATCAACATCTATTCTCATCACACCTGGGGGAGGTGGGCGCCAAAAAGTTGTTGCAGGTTCATATGCTGGGAAAATTTTGTGATTGAGCTTGTCTTTTGTGGTGCTTTCCATCAAGCTATGCATGCAATAATGAAGGATCTCCTTAGAATTTGCACCTTTACCTTCGAATATGAATCTGCATCTTTGGGTCCATAATAGCCAATGGACATGACTAAATGTTTTGAACCAGTGCCATTTTTGTACTTGTTTAATGCCTGAGTTGCGAGCCAAGTTCCATCTAAGCCAAACCTGCAAGTCACAGCTAAAAAAAGTAGATATATAGTTAGGATGAATCAAGGCTCTCCAAACATTTTTTTTCTCTCTCCCAGCCTCTCAAAATGTGTATGACACTTTCCTCACCATGACAATTAAAAAGGACATTCAAGTAAAGAAGTAAGGCCTTTCTTAGCCTAAAGAGAATTTATGAGAATTTTTCCATGGGTGACTTGCCATATAAATAGCTTTACTTTCTCAGGTAGCTGACATTTTCATATTTTTCACTAAAAGGGATCTACTATGTCATTTTCAGATTTTAAGATGAAGGCATAAGCAGATCTCACATAGAATTTTCCATCATAAGATGGCCTCCACCACAACACATCATTAGAAGTAGAAGATGAGGGTTTTATGCATTTCAGGATGTCAATTACATGAGCTGGAAAGTATTTAGTCCATTCAAAGAAATTCCATGCTCCAAAGGTAACATAAAGTCACTCATAGTTGCCGTGTGGTTTATCAGATCCAAGTTCATAGTAGTAAGGTAACTTAATAGCTTATCAAAAGGTGCCCATAGGTCCTACCAAAAGTTAGTAGATCTAGCATTATGTATTTTCTTTCCAACCCCCATAAGAAATGTGTCCCATACTTTGGAATCATAGTTGTATTTGGCTCTGAGACATTGTACCCATAAGCAGTCTTGATTTTTCAATAAATCCCAGCAAATCCTCATGATGAAAGCTTTATTTTGGATTTCAAGGTCTTTGAGTCCTATCCTACCAATCTTTTTGCTCTTAATAATGTCCTTTCAAGAGACTAGATGCATTTTCCTGAAATTTTCATTCTAACTCCGGAGGAAATTATAACTAAGTTGTTCAATCTCTTTCAACACCCCTTTTGGTAGAAGGATAGATTGCATTTGATAAGAAAGTAGAGCACTAAAGACTGATTTAATTAAGACTGATCTCCTTGTCATAGATAAAAATCTACTTTTCCAAGTTGATAAGCGAGCACACACTTTCTTGGTAATATGAGAGAAGGTAGACTTAGTGATTCTTGAGTGAATAAAAGGAACCTTAAGGTATCTTCCCAAGTCTTCAGTGATACCAATACTAAGAATATGACATAAGGAAGAGGAGCAGTTCAAATAAACATTTTTGGAAAAGAAAGCCTTTGATTTAACTAAGCTAATTTTACGTCTTGAAACAACATAAAAAAGCTTCATGACTCACTTGATTACCTTCATTTAATTCTTTGTCACCTTTGCAAAGAGGAGAAAGTTATCGGCAAAAAAGAGATGAGAAACACAAGGCCCATTATTACCAAAAATCCAAGGCTTCCATCTTTACACGTTACATTTAGCTTGAATGAGGTAGCTAAGACGTTCCATAGATATGACAAAGAGGTAGGGACTAAGAGGGTCACCTTGCCTAACACCTCTAGAAGGGTTAAAAGAAGGCCCTTCCTCACCATTCTGGAGTACTTTTAGGGATACTGAAGAAATTGTAGCCATGATGATATCCACAAAACTACAATCCAGACCAAGGCACATGAGTGAATTATCTATAAATCTCCAATCCAATCTATCAAATGCCTTTTCCATATCAACTTTGATAGTAACAAAGCCCTTTCTACTTGGTTTTGTTCACATCTGATGAATGATCTCTTGTACTATGATGATATTGTCACAGCTAGAGTGCCTTAAGATAAAACTACATTGACAAGGAGCAATAGTTCCATTCATGATAGATTGAAACCTATTGGCAAGCAATTTGGTAATAATTTTGAAGCTAACATTACAAAGTGAGATAGGTCTCAAATCCTTTAAAGAGATAGGGTTCTTTATTTTGGGAATGATAGCAATATTAGCATGATTAATGAGCTTCATATTTTGAGGGTTAAGAAAGAGATCTTTTACCAAATGGCAGATCTTGCTGCCCACTATATCCCATTGAGATTAAAAGAAGTGGGCTTGTAAACCATCAGGCCTTGAAGCTTTAAAAGCCCCTATTGAAAATGTTGTATTTTTAATCTCCACATCATCCACATTACGTTGCAACCAAAGAAGGGTAGATGATGAAATAGATGGAAACAAGGAAGGCATCTCAAGATGGGGAATAACATTTGGGTCAAAGGTATAAAGGTCAGAGAAGAAATTGCTTGCCATATTCTTAAGTAAGGTCTTATCACTAACCCAGGTGCCATTACTATCTTGGAGGGATGAAATTCTCTAATGTTTTCTTTTGTAATAGTAAAAGCATGAAAAAATCTTGTGTTACGATCTCCATACTTCAACCACTTGCAATGGAATTTTTGGAACCATAGAAGTTCTTCCTGAGCCTTCAATTTGTGATCACACATATCAATTTGTATGAATGAGGGATTACACATGTCACTCCATTAAAAAAATAAGAAGGAGAATATAAATAAGTGATAAACTTGTAATACCCATAAAAAAATAAAAAATCAAAAACACGTTTTTTTAACAAAAATGCTACTAATTTGCATAAACAATGTATTTTATTTTAGAATTAATTATCTTACGCATATTGAGAAGATAAAGAACAACATGTTTTATTCCTACACAAAATATTATTTGTTATCCATGCATATTAAAAAAGTAAATAATGATTTGTTATTTGAGGATGAGTTATATCCACATCAATAATGAAATTTTTAATTTATTAAATTTTTTTTGTACATCAAATTTAATTTTTATCAATATAATTTTTTATATTCATTTAAATTATTGTATTAGTCTTCTAATTGCTTCTAAAATATAAATTAACTTTCAAATTAAATTGATATATAAAGTGTGTTAATAACTTGACATGTATATACATTATTAAATGAGAACAAATTAATTTTTTAGTTATGTGATTTCTTTATTTTCTCTTATTTGATGACTCATGGAAATAAGGGGAAAATAAGGAAATCAATTGACTTTGTGAAAGTGATTTGTTTTTATTTAGCTAGTCATATATACAAGTTAAGTAATCAATATACTTTATAAGTCAACTTAACTTTATTATTCAAAATAATATTTTATTTTATAAATTAAAATTTAATTTTTGTTATTTTCATATAAGTTTATATTTAACCAATAATGTTATAATTTAGAGTTGAAATTAGTGAATTTGTCCTACTCCCTCTGTCTTAAATTATAAGATACTTTTATATAAAATCTCACATATCAAAAGCTTTATTAAATATATTTAACAACCTTATCTTTGTAAAATAAAAATATAAACTTTTAAAAATACCCATCATTTAATACATTAAAAAGAGAATGGATGAAAATTAATTATAGAGAGAGAAAAGATAATATTAAAATTGGTGCATTTAATGAAACTTTAATCCATCTAAAGTGTCTTATATTTTGAGATGAAGAAATTCCTTCAAAAGTATTTTATAATTTGGAATGGAGAGAGTATTTTTTATTTATTTTGTTATTATTTATAAAATATAAAATATTCTCCCTAGTTCTTTTAAAAAAAAAGTTTGCGTAAATTCATTGATCTTAAATTTAAAGGATTTAATTATATGTTAGAATTCATTTCTCAATTCAATCCAGTGGCGTTGAACCAAAAATTAAATTTGAATGTTGGGAGAATGACATTTAAGACTCTTTTAAGGAAATTTATCATAATAAGAGCTCATCAATTTTATTTCAAATATTATCTTATAAAATATATATATATGTTATTGTTAAAAACGTTAATTTGTATTTTTTTGTTACAGTTTTCTTAGAAGCTTAATAAGTTTATATTCAGATTTTAACAATAATATATACATGTGTTTACATGATAATATTTGCAATAAAACTAATGAACCCGTATTACGATGAATTCCCTTGATCAGAGGGCCTTAAAATGTCATTCTTCCTTGAATGAGTGAAAAAAAAAAATACTTTTATTGCTTATTTATATTTTATACTTTTTAATCCTTGAATAATAGAATTCTGAAGTTTAGAAACATATCTACGAGTTAAAGCTGGATCCCACAAAAATGAGTCCCAATAAATGGCGTTTTTTTTTTTTTCGCTTCTTCATTTTGCTTTTGAGCAAAAATTTCATCTGATGATGAGGAGAAGAGCGTCATTTCCCCCTCATTGCTCAAAACGAGGTGTCGTTTGAATTATGAGTGCCTAGTGCTCATCAAACTGCTTAGTATGGAAACTAAATTAAGCATTGGAAGAAGTTGTGCAGTTTTCTAAAACATTAATGGGTCGTTCCTTTGAACTTTATAAATTAGTCTCTTGACTTTTCTTAGAATCTCTTTTTTCTTTGGGCCCAATGACTATTCTTAGAATCAATCTCCATTTATTTTAACATAAACATAGTGAACAATTACTGAGCCCTAGACATGTTATTCAGTAAATAAATCATACTTCCCCATAAAAGTTGGACTATTTTAAAAAGTTCTTTTTTTTTAAGAAAAAGACCAACTTATATTGAGAGAGAGAGAGAGAGAGAGAGAGAGAGAGCAATATCAAAAAGTCAAAACAATAATAGAAAAGCTAAATGAGAGAGATAGGAAAGTATTGCGACTTGTATGAATGTAATTGGTCTTCACAAAATCACACAATATGTATTAAATTATACATGTTTTAAAGATTGTCAGCCCCAGAAAAACCAAAATTTTTATTTTTATTGTTTTAATTTTATGTAAGAAATCCTAAAGTAGATGCTAAAAAAATGGGTAAGGATTTTTAATCTTTATTTAGCTTTAAATTTTAAAAGATAATCCTTCAAATAAGGAAAATTAGTTATTCATATATATTTTTTATTTTTGTTATCTTTTTTTGGATCAAAAGATATAGTAGAAGTGGGCTAATTATTCCACTGAATATAATAAATAAATAAATAGAAAATAATTTTTTTTATTTCTTTTTTGAATACCGAGATAAAACAAGATAATTGTTACATTATCATCTATACATAGAATTAAAAAAAGAATCAGTGAGTTTAAAAGGTATAAATTCCAGTTTTTAGTTGATTTAAAAAATAAATAAGGTGTTGAATATAAATAGAAATAAAAATATATATAAAATAATTTTAATAAGTAAAAAAATAATTTAAAGAAGTTGAGTTGATAAATAGTTTGCAATTTAAAAATAAAAAATAATTTTAATTTATAATTTTATAATATATACTCCCTCTGTTAAAAATGTAAGGTATTTTTTTAGGAGTTTGATATTAAAAAATGTAAGGTATTTTTAATCTTTTAAAATGTAATCATTGCCTTTTTTTCAAAAGTGCTTCTATTGATAAATGACTTTATATTTATTGTAAGATATTTAATAGGGATAAATATGGAAAGATAGAATTAGTTTGAAAGAAGGTAATTATTTTATTAGGAATGAGATTCGATTAAAAATACCTTACATTTTTAAACGGAGGAAGTATACACTACTTATTTTTTGCCCACTTAATTCGTTAGCCTTCCTTTGAATAGATTAAGTAATTAATATATTAGATTAATATAGTACAGTAAAATTAAAACAACATATATAAATCTTAAAGATATAATGGCTTTTTAATATATTGTTTCTTCGAACAAATACTAAGTATAGTATCATTCATTTTAGTAAATGAATGACCGATAGGATATATGTTGATGCCAAAAAAAAAAAAAAACCAACAAAGATAGGGGTCACACACACATATCCATTTTAAACATTTAAGCATAAAAAAAATTCGTTTAGATTTTATTTTTTGTATACTCATATAAGTTTAGATGAATAAGATTTTATGACAACAATAAATAAAAGATATTTCAAGATCGGGGTTTTGAAAAATAATTGTTTTTAAATTTCTAATCCTAATCTTGAATTTTAAAATACATCTTAAAGATTGTTTTGATCTCTCACCCTCAGGTATTGAAATTAGATCCAAATAAGAAAGGGGCAGCGGCTTTTTATTTTCATTTTATATTTTAACATTTATTTAATTTCTTAAAAATTACATATATTTAATTTATTCAATTGGCAGTATACATTTTCTTATTTGATTTATTTTCATTTTCAAATTTTTATTTACATTTTTAGTTTGGAATTGTTCACCCTCTCTCTTCTCAAAATTTATCCCCAAGTTTCTCTGGTGAGGTGGAGGGTAAAATCAATTCAATCAGACAAGGTGTGCTAATAATAGCGCCTTCCCAAGGATTGAATTCCTAAGGGTTTGGCATGATATACATCCCTAAGTTTTGATTCTACAGTCTCTCATACAAAGCAAAAAAATAGGCAAAATTGATACCATTAAGCTAATTGTACCAATGTTGCCTCCTTCTTCACTTCGTAAGAGAGGTTGCGGGGTCAAACTCTGAGGGTATGTGTTACGTCAAACCATTGAGAATTCAACTATTGAGAAGGTTTTGGAAAAGTTGTACTGCCAACGTAACGTATTCTATCCTAAGTAAATTGAATTTAAAAGAGTCTTATTTTTTGTTTCACCAAGAAAATTTGGAAGGTAAATTTTGAAAAGAGAGAGAGCAAACAAGAATATAACAAAAAATTAAAAGAATACTAACTAATTATTCAGCTATATCACCCAAAAAACACAAAGTTAACTTTTCTTCGAAATTTTCTTCTCTAAAACAGTGGATAAAATATAGGAAATTCTTAGATATAATGAATTCATAAAGAAAAGTAAATTCTATGAATTATTGACATTAGACATCGGGTACCGACATAACGGACAAAGATGACTGGTTCTTAGCCACCGAACAATACAATCATTGTGAAAAGTATGTTGACAGGGCATTGTTGAACCTCCATGCTTTCATTAAGATCTTCGAGGCAAATGCAGCATTGCATGTCTAAATCTTCTTCAAGCTTAATTCTGTTGAGTGATTCGATGACTTCTTTAGTTGCAGGAGTCATCTTAATTTCTTGCATGTATTCCGATACGATCCTTTCTTCGATCTCCTCAACATCCACACCAATAGGTAATTCAATGATAATACCAATAGCCAAAGGCCGAACCAGGAAACAATGTTCAAAATCGAAGGTAGGATTAGTATTACAGTACAGTCGTAGAGCTCTTTTCATGATGTTGGGTATTAGTTCATCAAGGACTTCGACGGTGAGTAAATCATGAAAGAGAAGATTGTTTCGTAGAAAAGTTGGACCATTTTGAAGAAATTCATAGCATGATATGTAATGAGAAGAAAGTAGTGGAGGAATATGGAACGCATAAGTTATCAATCCTTGAGAACTTCGTCTTTCAAAACGAACATAGAGTTTGACATTGAAATTTATCGTTGAAGTGTGTTGGTGGTGTTGGTTGGGTATGCTATCAAAGATTTCAGGAAAATCATGTTCATTAGAAACACGAAAGCCGCAGGGTAATGTGATAGTTGACATGATTGAGAACTCAGAAAATAATGACTAATGTGAATCGAATATTGTGAAAATATACCAATGGTGCTACACACACACGTACATATATATATTTATAAAGCTCTATATTTAAATCAACTCAAAAGAGTATGAGATCTATCACAAAGACGCAGCATCTTCAAGATAACAGATAGATACAATTGAATTTTAAATTTTTTATTTCTTAAAAATAATTTTTTTTACTAAAAGTAATCTTGTTTGAGATATTGTTAGGTATTAAAAGATTAATATATTAATATGTTAATTTATTAGGAGAGATTAATATTTTAGATTAAGATAAAGATATATAATATAAAAAAATAAAAAAAAGGTCAATGATAAGGATATATATTTGTTTATTTTTAAGAAAAAAACTGATATACATAGTTCTATATGCTTTCAATATTTGCTTCCAATCAAATTAAGGCATGTGAATTTTTATAGTATACTATAATAAACTCTTTTCATAAATATTATTAATATTTTAAAATGTATTTTTTTATTTTATTAGATAAAAGTATATTAAGTATATAATAATAAGTATATAAGTCTTCCCTTGTTTTTATTGCTTTTTTTTTAAATAATGGTTTGAGTATACTTATCATTATATATTTAAAGTGCATGTTTTCAATTAAAGCAAAACATGTGTTATTAACTCTTTTATAGATTAGTTATTTCATAATGAACTCTTGTTATTAATGTTAATTGACATATTAATTAACTCTTGTTATTTAGTATGTAAGGCTAAGTATCCAACTCTTGTTATTAACATTTGCTAATTACTTTCTCCATCCCAAATTGTAAAACAATTTGAAATAAGATTACACATACCAATAGAACACAATAATGATACTTTACCAATTTAATTTTAAAAAAAAACTATAAAATTTTAAAAATACCCTTATATAATTAATTATTACACTACAATATCATTTCAATTCTCTGTCTATTTAAGCAGTAATATTAAAAAAATATCATTAATAAAATCTTAATTTTCTCAAGTTGTCTTCATATATTTAAAGTTTTCCTTTTTTGTTTTGGCCAATATATACTTCAAGTATTTGTCTTTAATTAATTTTTTGATTATTTTATATAATTTTTTGTGTTTTTGTCTATAATTTTTAAATCCTTTATTGTAATTTTTTGATCATCTTTTATAATTTTTTAGATCTTTTCAGTCACTTTCTAACTAATTAATGGTTAAAAATAACTTTTATTTATGATAAGAACCAAATTTCATTTTTTTTCATGTTTATATGATAAATGAATTTAAGGTCTTTGATATTATTAGATTTAATTCCAGAAGATAATTTGTTTATTTATCCAAGAAATTATAATAAAAATTTCTTAAATTTAAATCAAGTTCAAATCTTTAAACTTTTATGGAACTCAAATAATAAATTTGGTTCACATCTAAATCGACACTAATCCAAATATAAAATTAAGAGTTTAACTACTAAAGAATTGGAATGAGTGCCAATTATCAAATATTTTAAAATTATTGACTTTTTTAGAACTCCCTTCGCGGCCCAACCATTTTAACCAGTCCGGATGACAGATCATGGCTTCTTTCGTATATCACCAGAGGAGGGATAAAAAAATTATAAAATTGTAACCACTCTTTTTGTATGTATAATTTGTTTCAAAAAATATCAATATAACTAGAATAAATCCCTTTAAAAAGTCCTCAAAGGCTAACTAAACATTAACATTAGGGCAGTCCGCAAGTTTTGTACAAAACAATTTAAAAATTTCTAAGAAACTCCAAAAAAACGCATGAGATTTAAAATTTATTTTAAAAAAAATTAATCATTTAATCATTATAATTTTAATCAATTGTAATTGAATCCCTAAATTTTGACTCGTTATAACTCAATCCTTAAAATTTTGACTTGGTTGTAAATCAATCCTTAAACTTTTTCTCTTATAATTTAATCCCTAAAATTTCAACCTCTTAAATATTAATCTTTATATTTTAAAAAACAAAATTATAAAAATTAAAAGTATTTAAAATTTATTACTAATATATTAAATTACTAAACCCTTTTAATCTTTATAAATATTATAAATATTAAAATTTTAAAATATTTTAACCTTTATAATTTTATTTATTAAAATATAAGGATCAACATTTAAAAAGTTAAAACTTTAAAAACTAAATTATAAAAAAAAAATTCAAAAACTAATTTACAATTGAGACAGAGATTGAATAATAATGAGCCAAAATTTAGAGACTCAAATACAATTGAGTAAAAACTATAATGACCAAATGATTAATTTTTTCTTTATTTAAAATAAAACTTATATATTTATATAATGTAGTATTTATTTTAAAATAAAATTTTAAAATAGGAGATAAGTAAAAATAATGTCATTAAAAATCTGCGTAATTTATTCTCAGGAAGCAAAAGTCCTAGCTATCTCAAATATATATATATATATATATATACTTTTTAAACAAAAATTAAATTTGGCAGTTTACCATAAAAGGAAAAAACTTGATCCGCTAGGCTCATAATGTTCCTAGTATTTAGTACAGTTCTATAATTGAGGGAACAAAAAATAGAATCTGGAGTTGTCATTCCACCCAACATGTCAGGACACATGAATCCTCTATTCTTTACCAACCATCAACATCACAACCCTTTTCAGCAAAAGAGGAGGAAAATCTTAAGCAGGCAAATGAAGCTTTTGATTATTCTTCCAGCTGCATGGCACAGTTTTCGAATGCTCAAAAATTTGAAGCAACAATTCTTCACAGAACACATAATAATTTTAAGGGATAATATGACTCTTAATTCCTAAACTTTCTCTCAGTTATTAACTTAGTTCTTAAACTTTGATTCATCACAACTCAATCCTTGTAGTTTATTAAGTTGAGAAATAATAGGAATTAAATTATACCATGTCAAAAAATTATAAGGATTGAACTGTTCCAAATCAAGGAACTATAATGGTTGAGTTGTTTTGTTTCAAAGTTCAAGAACTGAATCAATAATTGAGAAAATATTCAGGACTAAAAGTTATATTTTTCCTAATTTTAAAAAGCAGGACAATTTACCTTTGGAAGTAGTAGTAGAAGAAATCAGCATACAGCAATGTCTGAACAATGCCAGAAATCCACGCTGCAATAAAGCATCAAAAAAACTCAGCCAACTATTGAAGAAAATAAGATGATTGGGATTTGGGAAAGAAAAGAACTGAAACAACAACGAGATAATGTGGCAATGATCGTGAAGGAAAAAAATGACAAGATCGCGGACATCACATGTGAAGAAGTAATGTTCAGTCAAGATAAAATACTTTATTTCTCTTTTCGCTCACTAAACATTGAAGAAGTGAATCTGACTAAAAGGAACTTGGAATTTGCCAACTTTTCTTATTGTTTATGCTCAGTTTTAAGTTACAGACAGAACAATGAATTACTTAAAGAAGTTGGTTTGTTTTAGAGGAAGATGGGACTTAGGAGAAGGCACTGAGGAATATAGAAGATAATTACATTTTTCATAGCATTTACTTTCATAGGAGTTTACTATTCCTCTGTTCAACCATCCCTTGATCTTTACCTTGTTCCTCCAACATACAATGCATATAACACTCATAGGTTGGCTGGATGTTGAAGGCCAATAAATCACGAAAAGATCCAATTTTTCTTTCACATCCTAGATATTTATAGCTTTTTTTTAATTCATGGCTTTTATTGAGAAAAATAATAATCAAAACAACCAGAATAAAAATCTCCTGTGATGATATATCTGAGCAGTTATTAGTATCCTGAGCAATCACTTCATCTGAATGCACCACATTCTCAACCAAATCTCATTTCATAAATAACATTAAACCACTTATCTTTGCTCGAGATTTACTTCAAATGGGTTTTGTGCCGTCAATGCAACACACCTTCAGCAAATATTATGACGGTCTTGCACAAAACCAGGCTCGTGTAATAGTTTTTAAAATGACAACGAACACTGAAGTATTGAGCAATGCTACAAATAAATATCCACATTTGACATTTGCATATAGTATAATATTGATAATAAAAATATGACATAAAAGTTGCAGTCTTGCAGATACCAAGCTACAAATTTTAGTTACTAATTCACAACATAGCCTAAAACCAAAGCAATTATGAAACACAGGGAGGAAGAGAATCATACGTATCCAATGGACATAGTGGGGCTCAGTAAAGTAGCGGTAGATCCAATTGACTATGTATAATGCTCTATACGCACTGCATTTAGACAGATAAATTAAGCGAATATTATCAAGCTTTGAACTTCATAAGAATGTTTAGTTGAACAAGAACATACAGAATTAATATAAATTCACTTGCATAACTTGAACAACAATTGTATAAGAAGTAATTAACTGCAGGATGTCATAACAAAGCATTCAATGAAAAGGAATTAAAAAGAAACTAGAGAAATGCCTAAACTAATTTCCGTTGATGTTTTCTCTTTCGCGTAGAGTTCTTAATTTGTTTCAACAATAAAATCCAGCCAAAAGGACACCATAACAAATGACTAAAATGTGTAACCTTAAATGGTAGGTGTCTTGTGCAGCACTTACATGCCCATATCACATGGAAATCTAAAGAGGCAAAAATAAAACATCATTGATAGTTTCTAAATTCCGAAATGCCTAGATCCTGTATAATATTAATGCCGCATTTGTAAACACTGTCCAAGGAAAAATAAGGTTGGGGCTACAGCTGGACTATATCTGGACTCGGTCTAAAAAACAAAAATGTCGGGATTCAGAAAATATCAACAGAGCTTGAAAGACGAAACATCACATTTGAAGTCTGCCATATCCAAACTGGCAGGGAGGTTGGGGTCAGTTTAAGAGGGGAAAAAAGATAATGAACTATTAGTAGACTGTTCAAGTTTTGACACTCAGGGTTTCAAGGTATTGAGCTGAAGAGATAATGACAAAAACTGATAAGGCCCCTCAAAAATATAATTTTTTGTTTGCTTCCCATGGATAAAACCACATATGACTTGAGCAGAGCGAGTGGTGCCAAGATGAGAAACAAAATCAGTCAGAATATTGAACCAAATTTCAGAATAAAAGGCCATATTAGCCAGACAAATCCACAAAAAGGGTCATAAAAAGTTGCATGGAATGACTTCCCTCAGCACTTTACTCCATGACTAAATCAGCAGATTGGCAAGAAACCCCCTGGTAGAGAGAAATTGCAAATTACAGTTCTTATTTTATCACACACACTCATGCATCTGCCCCATTCCTTGTTTATAGTGTATGCAAGTCAAAAGTATTCCTAACATCGGCTACTAACAACTAACTAATCCAGACAAATGAATTCAGAGAAATACGCCCTTACTCTAAAATCCATAAGAATATGGTAGCAGATCCCTCTGACAGGTGGATTAAAAGTTAGAAGTACCATTTTGATAGTAGTATGAGACATCAAATGAAATGCTATATCCTTGGTGAAACAAATTAACTTTTGCATATAGCTTCAGACTTCAATGACAAAAACTGCAACAAAAATCAATATCTGATATTTTATGTACACAAAATCAATTACAAGTACATACTAGGATGGAATTAATCAGTAAAATGGTTGATTTAGCTTAATAAATCATTGATCAGTCACTTCAACATGTTCAGAACATAGAAGCTACCAGTAACAAGGTAAATGCAAAGAGCAAGAAAGCATATACATATCAAACAGTCTTAAAATAGAAAATGGAAATTGAGGCTTACCCAAGAAGAAATACATATTGTCCTGTTAAATTATCAATATTCCTAGTTCTCTGTAACAGTACTAGCTGAGGAAGTATGGCAACAGCTTCTAAATACAAGGAGAATGTCCACATTACCTGGTCAATGTACATGTCAACAGACAGAAAAAGTGGGGGGCTTAATGCACAATTACTTCTCATAAATAGTTTGAAGGAAATGCAAGTAATTTGAAAACTCAGAAAGATTCAATAGAAAACACATAGCAGAGATGAAAGCATACCTCCTTAAATGTGAATTTCTCATTAATAAGTAGGGCTAATAGCAAGCAGGGCAATACAAGGAAAAGATGACGAAAAGTGTCATGGTCTTTGTCATATGACCTACGGACAATCTTGTGGTGCCTTATGTACCATACAATAGAAAATGAGCTTCCCAAGAATATCAACTTCATCAAGGAGTTATATAAAGATATAAAATCAGTAAAGATATCCAAGTAGCGGGTAGCAAAAACAATAGCATAAAGCTCTTGAGTCTTCAAAGAAATACCTGCAGAAGAATAAGATGCATCACAAATCAGAAGCAGAAAGATGCACCCTACATACAAAAAGAAAAAGAAATGCACTCTTAATTTTTAATTTCTGTCCTCTAATTGTGAGTGTATCTTCAACATGTCCCACCCATCTAGAAAAAAAAATGCAATAATAGGGGATAAAGAAACAGTTAATTAGGTAAATCCAATAGGACAGACATTAAAATTCGTTCATAGTCAATAACAAATTCTTACATAGTCATCTGAGTCTGTCTTGTACAAAATTACAATTATGCAACTTTGGACATTGCCAATTCTTACTCAGTAATCAACTTTGAGAGCCGTTTATTGAGTGCATGTATATTTCATATTGCAATGAGTTTAATAATTCAACTGCATCTGTTCAACAGATTCCCTATAGTGTACATCAGACTTCATTGCTCACGAATGGTAGTTTTTCTCATCTACTTATAAAATGCCAGCACTTTTAGGTAAGTATAGCACATCCTTTGTTGAGTTCAAGAGAAGAGGGTCAAGACTCGAGATGATTTATTCCCGAAAAAAAAAAAACAAAACAAAATTGGAGTATTTCACCTTACTGTCCTCAAGGTAGTTTGCATTAACACATAAAATCTAACAGACAACTCTGAAATATGTATTATAATATATCAGTTCTACCGCTTGGTAGATTATAGAACTAGTATCTGACAATACATATTTCAAACTGGTTAGCGTTACAAGTTCAATATAATCATTGAGCCATGAGCTAGTGCTTGAACTGGTTTAACGGTTAGTTAGGTTTTTAATGCCTTTTCTTTGATCAATTTAATTGTCAGACTGGCTTCAAATAACAAATATACCATCACATAGGCTTCACTGATCATCTTGTGTCATCATTCAATTTCCATTATCCAAATTTACGAGTTTCCCACGCATGCCTAACATTAAACTGCGATTGAACTTAGGAATTTGATCCATTTCAATTTTATCTTACAATACCAACTAAATCAAATTCCAGTACTTTTTACCCCAATCTCACATTTCCATAAATTCCAGACACTAGATGTATAGTTCTACACTTATCTATCACAATTCCACAATTGCACAGCGACGTTGCTCCAAATCTACTGTTCTTCAATCCAATCTACCATGCAATCCATGGATTCTATCCATGAATTCACAATAATCCAAAACCCAGAAGCAGATAATCGACCAAATATTGAACATTAGCGCACCCGCAAGTTTCGAACAGAAATGTGCAGAGAGATCGTACCAGCACAAGATTTGATGGTGTGGATCTTGAGGAGCAGGACGAGGACGCTGGCCAAATGGGTCATGTCCCCAGCTAACCTGAATATATTCATTTTGGATCAGATCTGGGAAGAGACACTCTTGTGGGTTCCAACGAGACGAAGTAGCTTCTGCAAGTTTCGTTTTTTCAAGCAGGGTTCTGTTCCGCTTCCGCACTCCTTCCTATTCGTGTCGCATCGGAGCAGAAAAGAGTTCGAATTGGAACATTGTCCGATTTGATTTGTGTTATTCGGTAGTTTCATTTTCTTATTTTGTTTTGCTTTTTGGTGATTTATCTTGATTTTTTGTCCACATCTTGTCCTCTCCAGCGTTCCACGTCCAATCAAATCAAATAGAGAAAATAAAGCAAAAAATTTAAAAAATAAATATATCAATTTGTAATCAAACTAAATTTATTACAAATAATTACGGTTATGTCTTAAAAAATAAATTAGTGATATTCAGATGTCGGACATATTACTTTTAACAAATAAGTTTTTTTTTCCAACAATTTTTAACTAATAAGTTATAAATATTAATTTAAATAATTATAAATTTAAAAATTTAATTGTAAAAAAATATTTTTATAAAGATAATATTTAAATTCTAAACGTGACTTTTATTTTCTAATTAAAAGTTTCGTTTGTATTTCTTTAAATAATTATTCAAAAATATTTTTAAAAAAATTTTATCAAATATCTTCTTATTATTAATACGATTCTTTGAAACTTTATTATCATTATCTTAATTTATTAATATAATTCATTGTCTCCTAGAATGATTTATATATCAAGCTCAAAATATATAATTTTAAAAAAATGATATGAATTATAGTATTAAACTCTACCTACCAATGAGCGCTTGGCCACAGTGGTTGGGACTTGGTCAGCATTTCTTGAAATCGTGTGTTCGATTCTTGGAGAGCGTAATAGTGATTAAAAAAAAAGCCTCTAAGGAGATTTGTATCGTCGTAAGCTTTCTCTAAAGTGACATGATTTATATAAATATATTAATTAATAATCAATATTTAACATGACATCTATAATTTATAATAAATTATATTATTTATAATCTAAAAATAGTATGGCTTACTCAAACCTTGTTTGGTTATATTTTATATTTTTACTTTATCAAAAAAAATTATCTTTATATTTCTACTTAATTTTATCTTGTTATGACAATTTATAAGAAAAATATTTTTTTTATTTTGTCCATTGATGAGACGAAAGAGAAAGGGAGAGTGACAATAAAACTCTTCTAAAATGTATAAATAATAAGTTAGTCTCTCAAAATATCATAATTTTTTTAAAGTCTTTAAGGACTTTTCTGTTATTAATGAATTTTTATAAATTATTAAATTGTTCTTGTTAAAGATAAATGATTTATAAGTTTTGTCTAAATATTCATAACTTTTCTTTTTTTATTCTCATGATGCAACAACAAATAAAGAATTAGCATGCAAAATTGTGATTTGTTATTGTATTATTGTAAGTACAAGAAAAAAAGTTGTAAATATTTAAACAAAACTTGTGAATCATTTATTTTTAACAAAGATAATTTAATAATTTATATAGATTCATTAATGATAGAAAAGCCTCTAAAGACTTCAATGAAATTGTGACATTTTAAGGAATTAACTTGTCATTTGCACATTCCAGAACGATTTTATTGTCATTGTCCTAAAGAAAAATTAGAACTTCAATCTTAAAATAAAAAATTAAACAAAAAAACTGACTCTAAATTGAAAATTATACAATTATCCATTTCTTTCATTTTGTTTTTTTTCCCTACAAATCTAGCTCTAAATCATGATGTTAGAATTTGGCTGAAGACAAAACTAAGTTCAGTAGTGATAGGTTTATTTTAGATAAAGAAAAAAAAATTATATAGAAAACACAATCTCACACAACAAAGCAAATAAAAATACGTCAATTCCAAAATTAAGAACATGCTACAAACACATTTCATGAAATCAGTTGTTTTTTTCCCCTTACCCACCAAACTTGTTTTAAAATTAAGCTTTGTTCAACTCACTGTAGGTTCAAACAAAACAAAACATCTTGTTAAGATTGGCAATGTCTTCACTTATTATCAATCCTACAAAGACATCTCATCTTAAAATAAATCCAAAAAATCTTGCATTTTTAATCAAATTTGGAATTTATAAAACTTATGAACTAACTTAGATTCTATATATGGATTCTAATTTTCAAAAAATTTCATGAAATGCACAAATAATATAATGTCCCATGAACTTTAATTATAATTAATATTTATTGTATATTGACCAAAACAAACACCCTACTTGAAAAATATTAAAAATTATCTCCTCATGATTGCCACCCATTAGAGATTAGAGCTCTATTATTGGTCCCTGGAACTCTTTATTTCATATTACCAAATCTTTTGGTCATTATTTATAATTTTATATTTTATTTGCATGTACTTTTTTACCCCATTTAACTTATTTTAAATTTTAATTCTCCATTATTTTAGTTCAATATGTCTTTTTATTGCAAAAATACAGCACCTATCATATTATCTCTGTTAAAGCCAAAGTAGTGTTTTCTTCAAGTAGCTGCTTTTCACTTCTCAGTTTGCACATTTAGTTAGATTTTTTTTTTAATATTGCTATCTAATGATGTTAAATTTAAATATTTTTGAACTCAATTGAGAACATCTCTCTCACAATTTCTTTTTTATATTTACACTAGCAAACTCAAGATCTCATATTTAAACAGTTATAATCTATTTCAGTAGAACCAATGTTTGTTGGTAGACATTTTTTTCCTTGGTTGTGTTATACATTAAGCAACCAATTGAAATAAACTAACTAGAGGAGAAACCAAAATGAAACCCAAACAATTGAATGAGAATGGCTAAACAAAAGTTGTTGAAGAAGTATAATAGGACTTTTGCATATTGGTCCAAATAAAAAGTTTTGAATGAAGATAGCTAATGGAATATGAAATAATGGATAGTTAGAGTAATTAGGGTTAATTTAATGTATTAGTATTATTCATTAGGAATATTTGAATAATGATATTTATCCATTAGTATCAAAATTTATTACTTATTTTATCATTGTCTATGATTTATTTATTATTCATTATTTCTAATAACATAAGATATCTAGACTAACTAGATACCTTATCATTATTTTTTAATTTTAGATAAATTACAACTTGGGTTTGAATTAATTTAGATTTATTATTTTATTTTTCCCACTCCTTCTTCCTACACTTGTAATACCTATAATACTTAAACATATAATTAACACACACTTAACCCTAAGGAAGAACTACCATAGTAATTCCAACTAATTTAATCAATAACAAAAGATATCATGGCATGAAAAGGATCAACTTTGATTATGTGAAAACTCAAAAAGTTAAGTAAAAAAATTATGTAGGGATAGGATCCCATGAATCATTTAATCTTAAAATTGAGTTTAGAAGGTTATTTAACTATTATAAATCAAAGTAAAAGTATTTTGGAAGCATGGAAAGTAATTTGAGTTGAAAACAAGTTAAAACAAGGTAAAAATGGTCATTTTTGCTTAACAGGAGTACTTAGCCATGACCAACACTTTCAAAAAAGATTTGGTTGTGGCTAACACCCTTTAGGATGTGGTTAAAGCATTCCTAAGCCCATTTGGCTGTGGCTAAAAATCTATAAGCCGTGGCCAAAGCCATCATGATAGCTTATAGCTATAAAATTTTGACAAGCATAACTTTTGAATCAAACCTTTGATTGAGATAATTCAAGTGTCAACATGTCAACAATTTGATAATCTAACTAATGATTTTAGTTTCATGTCAATCCGATCTCAGATGAAGAGTTTGAACACTCGAGACTATAATTTCATATTTTCACCTTTAAAACTATCAACCAAATATCCAAATCTCACACCATAAGCTATTAGCCCTCATAAGGGCTTGAATCACACTCAATAAGTCTCAATACACTTGTTTAAACAATCACAAGCATTAAACAACTTATAGTACAAGAATTGACCATCCAATCACATAAAACTCATTTAAAGAGGGGGTGAAAATGTAACTCTTTGTATTCAAACAAAATAATCACCTAAATCATGTAAAACTCATTTAACTTGTCAAGATATACTTGTGCAAACCATCTTAGCACATTACCATAGTTAGATTAGGGGTTCGGACCTTATTATAGCTAAGACAATCCAAAAATACCTAAATTTAATGTTTAAGGCTATGATTGCAAGTAGGCTTCAAATAAACACAAGTCAATATAAAAGACCCCCTAGTATTGGCATAATAATGTCAATTAAGCATAAGTCAATTAGAGATTTTATAAGATAAGCTCTAGTTCTTTGAACTCCATGCCTCCCCCTTTAGCCCAACCTTATTGTCTCCTAGAATGATATTAAAAAATAAAAGTGAGATTAAACAATCCCAATAACTAAGAAATTTAATTACAGCATATTAAGGTATGGCCCATACAAATGAATAGGCAATTTATATCACATAGGTCAACCACATATTAATTATATTATAACACAAGATAATATGCTGTATGATCAATGCAACTATTTTATATTCCTCTTTATATCTTCTAACTAAACCCATGGATTAACAACTCGTATAGGTCTAGTTTTTGTCACTGGATTAGCCTTGCTCTCTAATTATGATGGGTTACCAAATCAAAGGCTCATGTACTCACTCTTGAACCATAAATTCCTCTTACTTAAATTTTAAAGTGTCATAAGTGCTCGACCCATACTATCTAGTCTAGGATTTGTGATAATACGCATTGTGACCGACATATGCCACATCCGTAAGTTGTTGGAAATTCTAAACACATATAGTAATAAAATATGCCAACCATTATGCGCAAACTCAATAGAGGTCGTATCACGTGGATTTACCATTTTAGTCTTCTATTATTTTAAGTTGAACTCACACCCATCATGATCATGTAAGGTCATTCAACATATGCAAATATATGCTCATGCATATTTCAATAACACAACATATTCATAAACAACAAAACTTATATGTTATCACATAGCCATAAAGCATTTTATCACTATTAGGCATGTTTACCATATAACATTAACTCAAAATCAACATATCAATCAACATGTCCACCCACCTTAAGCCAATGATAACTTAGTATAACTTATGGTTGCAAACACTATGATATACAATAATTAAAATTTCTAGTTACTTCAACTCTCGATCTACCTATCAAAAGTATTTGTAAATATTAAATGGAGCCTCTAATAAGCCTAATAGCACCAACAATGATCAATTTACAATAAAACACATTAATAGCATTAATGACTAATTATCCTTAGTTAACTCTAACCAAAACCTAAACCTAAAAATTTTATTATGGTCATCTACCCACAACTAAATCCATTTTTAGGTTTTGTTAGTTCACTTAAACTCTTGTTTATCTAATCAACACTACTAATAACTTATAACCTCATTAGCTCCACTAATTAGCTCTACAATTTATTCCAAACCTCACTTTGAAATTATAAAACATCAATAGCATCATAACCCAAAGGTTATATATTTAAATAAACACCATTTAATTCCTTGAAGTTAGAATTTTAGACAAAGTCATAACTCATTTTTGAATTCCTAAAGAACTACCCAAAAATAGTGATAAAAATGCACAAAAGAGGAAGATAAGAGGTTGTTAGTATTTATCTAAGTAATTAGAAGTTCTAAATATACTTAATTGGACGCCTATAACAAACCCTAATAGATTTCTCCTCATTTACCTTTAGACTTCCACTCAACTCTCCAATTCTTTGATTTAAAATGCAAATCTGAAGGCTTGAAAATTGATTGTTAACTGTAGTTAAGGAACCTATAACTACGGCCAAAAACCAAAAATGAAGGTTCCAAACATGATCCATCTAATTAAGCCCAAATATGGCCCAATACCACCTAAAGTCTAATTTTAAACCCTAATTAGGTTTGATAGACTCATTAGCCATTTGTACATTATTTTTTAATCTAAGTTAACTCTCACTTATCTAACTTGTCATTAACTACCCAATTAACCTTAAATTAATTTTTTTAGGATATTACAACACTCGAATTCATCCATCATTTTTTATATTGAACTCTAATCCATGCCTTTTTTCCCATCATTACCCTCACTAACATTTGACTTGTTCGAAGCCATTTATCCAACAAAACTCAAACAATAGAAAAACAAACTTACAAGGGCTACAATACAAATTCATCATAAACCTTCAAAAGTAGTTAAAAAAATCCATGTCTAAGATTCCATTACTCACCTGGTAACCTTCACATGGATGTGTGGTCAGTTTAGTCAACCTAGATCTTAGAAGATTTTTCACTCACTATCGCGTACCTTTATCTAGTCCCAACCTACCATACATAGAGCCTCACCATCACAAGTACTAGCACACCTTTGTTTAGACCAAACCTCCCCCACATAGAGCCTCTCCCTTACGAATTCTAGATAGTTTGCACGGACAAGATTATTCTACCTATTATTCATTGTGATGGAGTTATAGGATCATGTGATCAGACCTTATGCATTAACAATTAATAGGGTGCTAACCTAACGGCAGTAACATTGTTCAATTTTTAAAAACATTAAGGTGACATTACGTCTTTTAAAAATGTTAGCATACTAATTGCCTCTTTTTGAAAATGTCTGAAGCATATTTGTACTTTAGCTCTCTAAAATAAAATAGGCCAACATTTAATAACTTTCCTCTCATTTACTAGGGGCAAAAGGGTAACATTAAGCATAAAAAATCTTATAGGTGCCCTATAAATAGGACTAAAATAAATATTTTTGCTATGTTATAAATAAAACTAAAGGAATATAATATCAATGATAGATGTTATTGGAAACATTTAGGGTATGTTTGATAATATATGATAGAACTAAAAGGAATGTTCATTAATGGAATAAAATGGAGTGGAGTGGGACGGAATAGAACATTTCATTGTTTGGGAGTTTTATTAGAAGATTAAATGATTTTATTTAATTATTATTTAAGAATAATTATAAAAGTAATATATTTGAATTAGAAATGATTAGTTTTTTAGTTTTAGGGTATGTTTGGTTGGAGGGGAGGGGAGGAGAAATTTTTACCCCTTCCCCTCCCCTCTCCCCCTCCCTCCCCTTCCCTCTTCTCCCTTCACCTCCCCTTCCCTCCCCTCCCCTTCCCTTCCCTTGAACCAAACATACCCTTAGAGTGAGAGGGGATAAGAAAAATAGTAGTAATTTTGCAATAATGTTATCTATATTAGGTCACTTCAAAAAAATGAGTTTATGATGGCTTGGAAGGCTATCCCAAGCCATTCCACTCCCTTTAAAAAAAATCTCCCAAATAATGGTATTAAACTATAAGCCATCCCACTCCATTCTATTTCATCTTAAAAAAAAACAGAAAAAACTCAAAAACACTACCTAAATGCTTATTTGGTTTTTGTTTTCAAAGATTCTTTTCTATTTTTAAAAATTTTAAAAATTAAAGAACTTGTTTGGAAAAGTATTTTTGACTTACTTATTTTTAAAACTGTTTTTCATTTTTTGTTTTTTAAAAACAAAAAATGAGAAACATCTTGAAGTTATTTTTATTTTATTTTTCTTATTTTCAAAAAATAATACATTTGATTATTAAAAAATATAGTCAGCATGACCAATTTCTATTATAAACTACCACTATTAATTGTCTGCAATAATCACTGTTAGCTTTTTTTAATTCTAGAATTATTTTTAAATTAACATAACTAAATAACTTTTCATTTTATTTTGTTTTGAAGAACAATTTTGAAAATTGTATTATAAAATAGTTTCTTAAGAAACAAAAAAAATGAGAACATAACTAAATAGACCTTATTTATCCACTGCATATAAAGAAACCGCTAGGATATTTATTAATTATTGGAAAAATTTCCATAAATAGACCCTTATTTATGGAACTTGCACTTTCATGGTATGTAAGTTCATAAGATTGGTGTAGAAGGTGCAAGGTGATAAGTTTGGTGTGTAAGGTTATAAATTTGGGGTGTAAAGTTATAGACTTAGGGTGTGAGGTGATTAGACTTGATATGCAAAGTGATATGCATGGTGTGCATTTGGTTCTTGAATTAGTCTTAGTCCCTCAAAACAATTTTCCTCCCAAAGGGAAATTTTATGGCAATTTTCCCTTAATTATTTTAAGCATGAGCAAGCTTTTTCTTTCTTGAAAAATCTTACATCAAATAGAAGTAGAATATGAAAGATACACCCTTTAATCCTATTTATAAGACAAAGAGAGAAATTTGTTTTATCCTAATTATAAGTCACTTCATTAAAATTTCAACACAAATTTTGCCTTTTACCCTTTATTGAATGTTGAAGAAAGAAAATGTGTTATTAAGGTATATATATTTAATAAGGATAAAGTTAAAATTTTATTAAAGTTGAGAATTTATTAAATTTTAAGAAAGGGTTAATGAATTTTAAAATTTTTTTTTATTTTGATGAAATATGTTAGAAGTGACTTATAAATAGGATTAGAAGAATATACACAAGGTTTTTTTTTAAAAAGGAATAGGCTTTTAACTATTCTCACAAGATCATTCGATATCCTGAATTACCAAGTAATGTGATGTCTTAACCTTGAAAAATGGTGTAATGTACCCTACCGTTAAATGACATATCCTCAAAACGCTTTTTCGTTGAACTTGAACGGTTAAAATCTATCAATATTTCAAACCACACCTTCAATAGGGAGTCCGAGATTGACAATGATGGAAGAGGAATGGCGAGAAATGAAAGATGATCAATGATAAGGCGAGACTCAAGAGGAAGAGTGACAGAGGTGATTGATGGCAAAGACCGAAGATGATGAGAGATAAAGCATGGCTTTAAAGAGAGAGAGAGAGATATACAAGCTGAAAGTGAATCGAGAAAGAGTCAAAAGTGTTAAAACAGTAAAAGTATTTTGAGAATTTCAATATTATGGACCCCAATTCTCTTCTAGAAGGCAACGAATAATGCAGACCGAAGGGTGCATATAACACCTATTAGTTAGTGCTGTGAAGCACAAAAAAGTGATAGTTGTCATATATTGTGGAGCTAGCATGTGTTTCATTTAAGGCACTAAAAACTAGATCAGCCATTAAATAAATTGTTCAAGGGTCTATGTTCCAACTATGGTTGAATGGAGGTTAAGCTAATTAAAGCCAATAATTTAAGTTAAACCGACAGGCGAACCTAAATAAACCTGAAAAAATTTAGGGCTAGAATTAACGAAATAATGATTTTTTAATGTTTGGCCTAGAAAAATTTGGGCCAAATCCAATTGAGTTTAGGCTTGGCCCAAATACCTAAATAAAAAATTATACTTGTAAAAAATATATTCCCTCTATTAAAAAATGTAATGTAATTTTTGAAAAGTTTGATATTCAAAAATATAAGGTATTTATAGTCTTTCAAGATGTAATTATTGCCTTTTTTCAAAAAGGCCCCTATTGATAATGAATTTATATTTATTGTTGGGTGTTTAATAGAGATAAATATGAAAAGATAGGGTTAGTTTGAAAG
This sequence comes from Prosopis cineraria, assembly GCF_029017545.1. Taxonomy (NCBI): domain Eukaryota; kingdom Viridiplantae; phylum Streptophyta; class Magnoliopsida; order Fabales; family Fabaceae; genus Prosopis; species Prosopis cineraria. Next base: position 35,841,788 of record NW_026555344.1, read on the forward strand.
TAAATAACAAATTTATTGGGAGATGAGATTCGAACAAAAATGCCTTACATTTTTGAATGGAAGGAGTATAAAATAAATAAATATTAAGTAGTTCTTTAAGTTTTAGGTCATTTTATACTAAAATATCATATATTTAGGTGCATTACTGTATATTTTTTAAAAAATTTAAAATATTTATATTGTCATATTTTTTTTAATTTATAAAATATCTTGAAATAATATTTAAAATAAATTTTAATATTGATTTTTAGATTTTAAGACCTGTGTATTTTAAAAAAAAAATTGAATTCTATACATTGTTTAAGTGTCCAAAAATATATTTTATATTTTTATAAAATAAAAATAATTAATTTTAAAGTAAAAAATTAAATTTAATTTAATTTTAAAAATAAAAATGCTAGTATTTAGGTTGCTTGAAGCCTGAACAAATTTGGATCAGGTTTAGCTATTCAAACTTTTTAGAAAGTTCAAACCTATTTGGATTGAGCTCATTTGGTCTGAGCTTGAAGAAGCTTGGCTAGCTCAAATTACTAGTTGTAAAATGAATTATGATTAAAACAATATAATTTAATTAAAATATAGAAAAATATTTATATAGTATCTTGAAAAGAGTAATATTCAAATAAAAAGGTATTACCGCAAGTAAATGAGAGATTCATGTATAAATCACATATAATCCAATAAGACATGATTATTAAGGCATAGTTTGTTGAACTATTATTATTTTTTATTTTTTAATTCAAAATGATGTCATTTCAAACTTAGTAAGGAAATAGAAAAAAATAAAATTCAATTCAATCAAATAATTCAAAACTCTTGATCAGACCAGGCAAGGGATTGGTTCGTTGTTCTAATTGGCCAACTAAGTTGAATTTCAATACTACAGTTTCATTAATAAATGTATCTATATACTTATAGTATGAAAAGATCAAATTGTCCTTGAAGGAAAAAAATCATTGGAGAATGACATATAGGTTCCGGGTAATGAAACTAATTACTTACAAATCTCATCTACCTGATATAGAAATTTGACTTATAAATGAACTAAAGAAATAACTAATTTCTCCATTCAAGTACTTATTTTAATTCTTTCAAAAATCATCTTGCCTACCCAAATTTCAAGACTTTCAAACGAATGAAATGATGAAAGAGGAAGAGAAGGGGGATGACATTGCTTTTTTTTTTTTTTTTGAGATTGCACGTGATATGTTATATGTCAATAAAGCTCAATAATGATACTTTATAAATTTATTTTTTTAAAATAAACTATAAATTTTTAAAAATTAACTCTATATACTTAATCATTACAAAATCATTTTAATTTCCCCTCTATCTAAAGGATAATATTGAAAAATATGATTAATAAAATTTTATTTTTATCAAATTATTTTACATTTTTGAACAAAAAAACCAAGGTTATATTATAATTTGGGATAGAGATACTATAATTCATTGTTTTACCAAAAAATAGTATAACTAATTGTTTTTAGGACCAGATAGTTAGTCATATCATTGACTGGAGTTGTTAAAAGCTTGCTTAGATCAAAAAACTATTTTCATGATAGACTGCCTGTTTGAATAGGAAAATTAATTGATTTTGGAGGTAAATTCATTGTTGAAGTGAAAATTACAATCAATTATTCAAATAAGTTGTGGGTGGCATCTTAAGAATTCAATTATACCATTAAAATACTAATTATTTATAAGAGTCTTTCACTTGCCTGATTCTAATTTTATGTATCATAAAAGAGAAGATTAAATAGAGCATGAGGAAGATCATCATATTGATGAATATTCATCCTTATCATCATTCATAACATTTTCATTAGATATAGTTCATATTCGTAATGTCATTAGAAATCAATTTGTATATTATCATTTTTATTAGTTATTGTAAAATTGATGTTTGATATTTAAGAATTAAATTTTTCTCTTTTATTAAATTTATTTGAACTAAGATATATTGAGTTATTTATTTACATAAATTAAAATATTAATATTAATATAATTTAAATTTTTATAATTAATCAGATATATAATTTAAATTGTATTTTACTTTTTAAATAAAATTTAACAAATTTAATAATATTAGATACAGATTTATCAATCATTTAATTTTGAAAAGCAATATTTTTTATGGTAATTTGTACAACTAAAATTAATTCTGACTAAATTATCCAAACATCTTCAATTCTGTTAAAATTAATTTTTAAAAAATAGTATCAAAACAATTACATTTTAATATAATCAATTATAATTAAAATCAATTATATTAATTAATTATTTTTATAATCAACTATATCCAACTAAAATCTAAACGGGTTCAGAGTTGAGTTGGATCAGAGTTGAATAGCCATTGAACTAGAAATCAAAGTTTAACTAGAAACCCAAACAATTTTAGAAAACCGAATGAATCTAAAGTCTAAACATAAAATAAAAAAGGTAAAATTTTTGAAAAAAATCAAAAAAAATTCAAAAATTAGACCTTATTAAAAGTCTACTTCATTTTTGGACCTTCACATATTATATACATATATAATATGATTTGAGCATACATATATATAATTTAGCCAAGATCTACATATATTTAATAAGTTATAAAACTATAATTTATAAATATAATATTATTGATTTATGATCATGCTATATTGGTATTTTATTAACAACTAGGTATAGTGAATTTATTTCTTATATATATATATAATACATTTAATTTTTTAATTTTAATTTAATTACTACACTACTGATGTGAGAATTGGTTAGATTATAAAAAATGAGTTCTGCTAAATTTTTTGGTTTAAAATTCGTTCTGATTTTTAAAACTTTCACACTATGACTTTGACATTGAATATTTATACTATTTTACATTTAGATTTCTACCAAGCAAAAAAAAATGTTTCTAATTAAATTAGTAAATTTTGCAATTCCAAATTTCACAAAAAACCACCGTTTCAAATTAACATGCTATTGATAAAGGATAATTTAATTGATAAGGAATCAATTCATAACCTATAACATCGTATAATTAAATTTTATTATTGATGTGATAACTTTGTTAATGAGTAATTTATAAATACTTTTATGAGTTTTTTTTAACTTGAGAACATGTTTTGGTTTTAGTGAATCTTCAGACTCAACTCATATAAAACTTTTCATTAAAAAAATAAATAAATATGCTAATTTGTTGAGTTAAAAAAAAAATCTAGTTTCCAATTTAACCCCTTCTACGTGTACCAGCTGTTTGTGCAGGTTTTTTTTTTAAAAAATAATTTGAAAAAACACAAAGAGTAACGGACTGGAGCGGGTCCCAGCGAGTGAAAGCGTGCACAAGTCATGTGGTCGTGGAAACGGACCTTATTGTCTACCTCCACCTTCCTCGCTTGGATTTTTGTTTCTTCTTTTAATGAAAAGCTTTAAACTTGAAAATATAAAACCGGGAAATTAGCAAAAAGCTCTGATAGATATCTGATTTTATTCATAGAAGAAAGAGAGAGAAAGAGAAACGGCGCTTTGTGTTTGGCTGGGCTCTTTTCAGTTTTCTCATATGCAGCAGCACACATCTCAAGCAACCCAGGCTCTTATGGAAGCTGCTATCTAGAGCGACCGAGCGTGATCGATCTTTCTGTAACGGCTAGTTTCGAGAGTGGCGAGAAGAGAGTGAGAGAGAAGGGACTGTGATCACTGAGCAGAGTTTTGGTGCTGCTGTTGATATGGATTACGACAATGACAAGTAAATCTCTGTTTTTCTCTGGGTATTTCTTGGTGTGATCGGTTTAATGGATGGGTTAGTCTGGTTTAGGAAGGCAAACTTTAGGAGTGCACTTCGGGTTTTGGCTTTGAAGATATTGTGACTTGTTCAATCTGGTATATCTTCATTTCTATGTACATTCTATTTGGGGTTTCACGAATCACGTACACCCGGGATCCCTGTTTTCTCTTTTGCTGTCCACTCTATGCTTTTCTATTTCTGTAACTGCCTTTCCGGTGGTCATAAAACTCCAGAGATTGTTAAATTTGTGCGAGATTCTGAGGATGAGGAAAGGTTGGGGATGGGGGTTTTTGATTTAATTGGTGGTTCATCAATTGCATCCTGGGTACTTTCTTGTATTTTTGTTACTTTCTCCCCTTAACAGTTATGCTTGTACTACTTTTTTTGGGGGAACAGCTTGTACTAATACTTTAATAAAAAGTAAAGCCGTTTAAACACATAAGCATGATTGCTTTTCTTTGTGTAAGATCTCATTTATTGGCTACTGGGTTGTAATTAGTGTTGCAGTGGACCATGCTATTAATATCAATGCTACTCGCTTTGGAATGGCTAGTCTATAATTTAATTATGATTACAGCTTTTATCCGGGGACTGAGCTCAGTATATACCCAATGATATCTTCTGTGTTGGTGATGGCGCAAACTTATTGTGTATTTTCTCTCTGTAATATTTCTGGCTGGCTGGCTTTATATCAGTCGATGTTGAACTGCCTCCACGGCATTTACATGTCTCCCATTTCTTAATGTTGCTAGGAAACCATGGGATTGGCAGAAGGAGGATCATTGTCTCCAAAAGGCTTCCAATATGAGTAAGTTCCACCTAGGCTTCAAGTTAATTCTTTCAGATAACTGATGCTAGAGAAAATGTTATTGGTTTGTTCAGGCATGTCTCAGGAGCTATGGAATGAAGTACCTCAAAATGAGGAAGATCTTTCCTACATGTTTGATGATGAAACAACCCCAGTTAAGGCTTGTGGAGATTTGGCTTACCATGTCAATAATAATGGTAACGCAGTCTTTTTGACCCTATCTAATTAATATGTGCAACTTGTCATATTGTTCTTTTTGCCTTTTTATTATTGTTATCCTACTTTTAATTTAAATAAAAGTGAATTTCAGATAATTCACAGAGTGAACTAGAGGAATGTAGAGTGACTTCTCAAGTGAAGAGGCGTCGGATGCTACAATTCAGCAGTGAAGATGGGGACCTTTCCATGTCCTGCGATGACATGTCCTCAGAATACCTTAAATTAAATGTGAGTTATGGTAGTTTTTTCTATAACTGACTCTTCATGCCCAAAGCATGCCAGATGGTTGATGGTTCTAGCTTCTAACAATATACAAGTTATTTTGGTTAGATACCTCACCATTTTGATATTACCTTTGGCTTGTTGATGAATGGTAGCATGGCTTCGTGTAATTTGTCTCAGTTTTCTTCTGTTTGGTTTCTCTTCCTTGTTATTATACCTATATCTTTCATCATCACCATGTTTGAAGAAAAATTAGTGACTTTGTTTGCGTTATTATTCAACTGATTTTGCTACAAAGTGGAGCTTATTCACAGATTTCCTTCTTAGTATTTTTATTATGATATGATGGTTTGGCGTACAATTCTGTCTACTTATTCATCTAGGATGACTGTTAATCATATGCAGGATCCAAACTTGTCGACGAAGCATTTGCATTGCATTAGTCCTCTTTGTGGATAGGGGATCTAGTCTTCCACATAGTTCTAAGTTTTCTTGTCTTTTGCATATATTCTTTCAAGAGTGCATGAGTTTCAGCGAGTCAGATCCTAAAAAGATTGTTATTCCATTATGTATACAGGGGAAGGACTCTATGAAAGATGTTTTTTTCGAAGTTTCACAATTGATATCATCAGGTTTGCCTATTGCTAATCCTTCTTTGATTGCATAGTTGGATGTTTATTTTTGGATCTTTCTTCAATCATGATGGAATATGTATTAGGAAATACATCTGGCTCCAGTTGTGATGATCTTGAGCATTCAGCCGAAGGGTGGCTTGCACAGTGCTTTAATGATGCTGAGATGGATTTTAGTCCTGATGATATTATGTATGTCTCTCCAAATCTGATTTTTGGCATATATTCATTTTTACACAATAAATTGATGCTTATATTTTCTGATTCAGGAATCTCTCGGAGCAAGACAAGATTAATGTTTCAGGTACATGACATGGCTCACAAATCAATTCATTATTCTTTGATTTTTTTTCCCTTCTTCCTTCTTTCCTGTATGTATTTATGCTAGGAAAAGCCTTGCCTAAAGTTCTTTAGGTATCCAGCTCTCCTACCACAATCTTCTTCATGTTATTCATACTATTAGCCATGCCTTGCAGATCTCTGTGATGTCTCACCAGCTTTTGAACAAAATGTGGTTCAGCAGCGTGTCACTGGAACACCCAAAAATATAATCTTTAAAGGTTTAACTTCGTTCTATGTGGTTTTCTTTTCAAGATATCCTCTTAGGTTCTATTTGAATTATCCTCTAGTGACATGGAACTTAAGGAAATCCCCTTTTATGCTTATATGATACTGATATGTAAGAATGTAACAACATCCTTAACCAATAAATTGTAGTGAACAACACCATAAGAGTTTTTGAGATGAAATTCTAACTACTTCAGGCTGGTTTTATGCGTGTAGGAAGGAAGTCTTTCATACGAGCACCCACAAAACTGGCTTCTTCAGTGGCCTATCCATTTGCCTTCATCAAACCCAGTGGTGCTCATGGAGATGTAACTCTGAAGGAAATAAACCAGCGGATTCAGACTCCACCTCCTTCAAAACCTAAGAGAAGCAGTGAAGAAGACCCCTCTGCTTACCCTAAATCAGCCTTCTCAGGGAAGCCCGTAGTTGGGAAAACCAAAATTCGCACTGAAGGAGGAAAAGGCAGCATTACAATCATGAGAACTAAAGGCTAAAGTGTAAGTTATCAAGTACTAACATTTTGTCTCACCCCTTAATACATGGGGTCTAGTTGATCTTCTGTAATATATATATCCGGCAGACTACAGAAGTTAATGCTGCAACTTTTTCCTCCTTATATTGACACTTTAGTGTTGCTTGTCTTATTCATAGTTCATGATTTGACCTAAATCTGTAATGAGATGATGTTCCTTAGCTCCAAACAACTCCGTGGCTTTAGAATGCCAAGCCATTATGTTGTTTAAGTAGGTAGTTCGACTTTGGTTGTTGCGCTCCTGCATTGGAAAGTCTGGCTAAGGCGCTTCCAACCCCTGGTTAAGGACCTTTTTACCAAGCTTGAGCTTGATTCTTGTAATTGAATCACATAGACATTTGTTCCAATCTTATTTCTTGTCTTTTATTGCACTTGCCATGTATTCTCCTTTTCCTTATTTAGGCTTGTCTTTCAGCAGTCCCTAACCCTCCCTTTTCATCTCATGGCTTAGAAAAATATCCAGTTAAAAAAAGGAGTACACAGAAAATATATAATGCATTAGTTTACCTTTCATTCCTATCATGATTTGAGGCTTTGATTTTTATTTTATTTTTTAATGGCCAACCAACACATGCCTCAGGTTGAGTTGGTGTCTTTTCTGTCTCCAAACTAATACATGGCTCGGGTTGAGTTGGGGTATTTCTGGCTATAATTTGACACATACTGTTCTTAGGAGTTGGTTTCTTCATGGCATGTGTGCTTGTACTATTAAATGGTGATTGTTTTAGACAGAGTCTGTATGCCTTCATGATGCTACCCATGTTCATTCCAAAAAAAAAAAGAAAAGAAAAGAAAAGAAAAGAAAATTAATCACTTGGTCCTTATAGTTTTGACTCAGTTATAATTCAGTCTTTAAACTTTGACTCATTATAATTTAATCCATGAAGTTTTGACTTGGTTGTAAATTGGTCTTTGAATTTTGCCTCTAACAATTTAGTTTCTGAAATTTCAACCTTTTAAATATCGGTCCTTATAAAATTATAAAGAGTAAAAATATTTTAAACTTTTAATATTTATAAATATTAAAAGGGTTTAGTAATTTAAGATATTAGTAATAAATTTTAAAATATTTATAATCTTTATAATTTTATTTTTTAAAATATAGGGACATATATTTAAGAGATTAAAACTTTAAGGACTAAATTGTAAGAGGTAAAACTCAAAGAATGATTTACAATTGAGTCAAAATTTTAAAGACTAAGTTATAACTAGTTAAAGTTGAGGGATGACTGAGTTAAAATTATAAGGATTAAATGATTAATTTTTTTCAAAAACCAGAGGGGACATTTGTGCAGCTCAAAATTAGTATCTAAACAAGTGTTGATTTGATCTTGGAACTTTAACTTATGACTCTAAACGTAACTTTATTTAATTACTCCTTTCGTCCTAAATTATAAGACATTTTTAGATAAAATTTTATATACCAATAAATCTCAATAAATACACCTAACAATCTTTTCAAAATAAAAATACAAGCTTTCAAAAATATTCATAATTTAATATATTGAAAACAGAAGGGACATAAATTAATTATAAAGAGAGAAAGAGTAATATTAGAATTGCCGCATTTAATGAAACTTGAATTTATTCAAAGTGTCTTATATTTTAAAACGAAAAAACTCCTTCAAAAGTGTCCTATAATTTGGAATGGAAGGAGTATTATGTTTAACTAACTTTCTTATACTATAAGTTCATTAAAGTTTGCTTACATTTTAAAAACTTTTAAAAACTGAGAGAATATGTTCATTTGATCTTCGAACTTGATACTGCATCACTGTTACTCCCTGCAATTGTTTTTGGCGGGGGAGTGGGCCGAGCAGCCAACTGACGCTTTACAAGGGAATCAATTTGGGACGGGCCCACCAATCATTAGTCTGAGAAAGGCCCAATGTTGGAACGATGAAATTTTAAAACTCTGGCCCTAAAGATGACACCACAAAATTTCTTGTTGCCCACAGTTATCTCTTATAAAAAGCAATTCTATTTAAGATATTATAAAGTACCGAAATGTGGAGATCTCTCTGAGCAAAAATTTAAATCTCGATCCACACACATATGCTCATTTTTCATATAAAAGAAAGTCAGATATGACACTTATAGTGTTTGGTTTTGAGCTTAAAATATTATCAAATAATCAAATAATTATATGAAAAAATGTATCCACCCTTTTTAACAATTATATATTGTAAAATTTGTAATGAGAATTAAAAACTTAAAAAAATTTCTATACTTAACCTTTTATTTTTATATTCAAGATAAAATGTGTATTTTTTTTATACACCATTTATTTCATTACAAACTATTTTTAATAATATTATTAGTACTTTAATATTCACTTATTTTAATTTAATTAGATAAAAATATATTAAATATAAAATTAAGTACTTACTTCTTATTTTTGGATTATACCACTGGGCATCCTGAACATGTGCCACTTTAACTAAAGGACTTGATTGGGGTTCAGATTAATTCAGATTAAACTAGGTAAGCCTAACAAGGGTGGTAAAGCTCTTTGATTAAGTATTTAATGTGAAATTCCATATTTCTGATTAAATTGGTATACTACTTGTCAATTCAACTGGGCTCTTTGTAGCAAAAATAAAAGCATATCATAATTATATAGTATTGGGAATTGATCCATCTTTTTTTAGTAATGAAATTATGAAAACAGAAAAATTGAATGAAAATACACAATCAAATCATGCCAATACCAATCGCCTTATATGCCCTAATGGTGGATGATAAAAAATCATAATATCTAAGCTGTAGTGAGACGTTTGGTGGATAAGCACCTCAATGCATCTATTAAGCATGCAGTCAAAGGTGATTATCCAGTATATTTTATAACAAAACTTTTAATTTTTTTAATATTCTCTTCATTTTAAATTATAAAATATTTTTAAATAAAATCTCATATATTAATAAATTTTATTAAATATATTTAATAATATTATTTTTTAAAATAAAAGTATAAATTTTTAAAAATACATATCATTTAATATATTAAAAAAAGGAATAAAAAATAATTATATAAAAAAAGCATAACATTAAAATTAATAAATTTAAAAAAAATTTAATTTATTTAAAATGTTATATTTTGAGATGAAATTAAAAAAAAAATGTTCTATAACTTTGAATTGAGGGAGTAGCTTTTGATGAGAATTTGATTAGTCTTTTTATGTTTGTTGTGGGGTAGGGGTGGGGGCACGATGATCAATGATCTGTTTATTGTTTCTTTTTAAAAGTAATCAATTTAAAACAACTCACACACCGACATTGATCTGTCTAATTAAAGGAAGCTATTTTCACATAAATATTTTATATTCAGAAAATCCCAACTCTTAGCTCTATTTAAGAAAGTCCAACCAATTAATGTGAATGGATAAAATTTGCTTTGAATCATTAATGTTTCCCACTCACAAAGAATCTCTTCACCTAAAGAGAATGAGTGGGTGAGAAAAGCATTTTCTTTAGGCCACCAGCGCAACGTCAATCGCTTTCCCCTTCACAGGACCCAGAAAACGCAGACCGTTCCTCAAATTCTCAACAAGTGTAAGCCAGTGAGTGCCAGTGATGAACATAATCTTATCAACAAATTCCATCTCTATTCATCATCATCATCGTCATCGTCATCCACACTTTTTTTTTTTAATTCATACCTCAAACTCCACTTTACAAGGGAGAATTATATATTGTTTTGACCCAAAAAAAACAAAAACTACAGAGACCAAAAAAAAATTATGGAATCAGAGAGATAATACTGAAGGGGAAAAATGGAGATGAAAGATGAATGAATCAGAACAAGTCAAGAATTTCCAGAATAACATTGTTGCAGAGCGGACAATGGCCTCTACTCACCCAAAGCTCCCTCGAACACTGTCTGCAAAATGTGTGTCCACAAGGTATAAACGCTGCTCCTTTATGCCTCACCATACACACGCAACAGTTTTCCTGTATGCTCCACTGTTTGCTTTCTTCTTCTTCTTCGTCTTCGTCCTCTTCCTTCTCCACTTTCACTCTCTGATACACTTCTTCGTCATCATCTTCATATCCTGTTCTGTATTGTGATGCATCGAACCCCATTTGCCTGTCTGTCTCCTCTAGCAAATCCATCAGCGTCAGCGACATTCTCACCGGCTCGTCTTCCCCCTGTGCTGCCGCCGATGCAGCGGTGGCGGCGGCGGCCTCTGCTTCTCTCGCGGACAATGCTCTCTCCTCTGATAAAATCGTGGATAGGCGGCGCGTGCCTTCACGCGCCGGATCCCAGTCGTCGCACTCGGATCCGTCGTCGCTGTCCAGGCAATCCTGGAAAGTCACGGCGCCGTCTCGACGGAAGGAATCGAGGCGCGAAGTTTGGTGAATTGACTCGCCGGAGAAGGCATCGTTGGGGGAAGATCGTGCTTGGTTTAAGATCTGGCCTAAGAATTCGGGTGGGTTACTGGTGGATGGGGCGTCCGAGTTGCTGTTATTCCGGTTAGGGATAGAGATATCCAGAGCCGGGATGTGAATTGCGGAGAACCAAGCAGATCCGGCGCGCTTGAGCCAGAGCTTGTCTTTGAAGATCTTCCAAGACTTCTTGTCCCTTGTGTTGGAATTATCTTCTCGAATAATATCCGAGAGGGTTCGGCTGCTGTTAAACTGGCGGCGGCTCGGCTCGGATGCTATCTTGTGGCTTGCCATCGCGGCTTCGAGGGTCGAACCGGCAAGCGAGTCTCTGCGGCCGTCAACGGCAGACATTTGATCATAAAGCGTCATTCTCGGGCGACTTTCCATTTCCAGTTTCCCAGAAAATTGATCGGAATTTGCAGTTTCCGAGAAAATCACGGCGAGAAACCGAAATTGGAAAGTGAAGAATTCCTAAGAATTCAGTCGATCCCGGAGAGAAATCTAGCTAGGCTTGGTGTTCACATGGAGAATTCCTCGGGAAAGTTGCAAACTCGGCAGAATAGCAGGCAAGACCGCAAGAAATGGAAGGTTCGAATGGGTTAATAACAACACCACAGAGATAACGAGTAAGGACTCAGCATTTTTCTCTCGTTTTATTTTCTCGGAAAATTGTCGTTTTCCGAAAAAATAAAGCAGAAGCAAGTAAAGAGAGCAGAAGAAGACAGGGGAACCAAAGAAATTTAACCAGGCTTATCACAGATTGAGAAGCTAACGTATATAAAACGAAAAATATTTTAAAAAACACAAATTAATTTCTTTATCTCCTAGTGGGTCCCTGAAAAAGGAAAAGATTCGGACGAGAGGGAAGAGAAAGAGAAGCCTCGGATTCCTTTGGGACCCCAGAAGATGAACACACACAGCTTTGTTTGAGGCTCTGATTGATTTTTTTTTTTAATTTTCACAAATTTCTTAAAAAACCCAAAAACAAAATTCAATCAAAAGATTTTTTTAAATAAAATTCTGAGATAGTAAAAAAGAAATTATGAATATGGGGCTCACAAAGATGATGATAAAAAGAGAGAAGAGAAAGATGCTATGCTGTGTTGTTTTGATGTGTTTCTGGATTTGTCAGCATGTGCTCTCTAATCAATTCCCCTTCATGGATGATGTTATTGATGAGTGGTAGGTAAAGGGGAAGAGATAGAGAAAACAAAAACACAGAGAGAAGGATTCAGAAGTGAACATTAGAAATAATTAAATTATATAGTTTATTCAGATGAATTTCTTTTTTAGTCAATCTTTAAAATTGAAATCATTTTTCAAAAAAAGAAAGGATGTTTTTGGATTTTAGTTTAAACACCAACGAATTTTATGGGGCAACACACAACTCTGCATCGTCCAGACTTGCTGAGGGTGGAAAGATGATTCGTTGATTACTTTTTCTTGTTAATTGACAATAATTGAAGCAACATGAATGCAATTAGTTAGTTAAGAAGGCTTAACACTTTTATTAAGAATTTGTTCTTGCCGACAGAAGAATTACATCAAAAAAACCAAAATGTCAAAAAAAAAAATAACCGAAGCAGTACGAAAACTAAAGGAATAACAAAGAGCGATGAACAAAGTCTCGAGCACGACATGACTCCAAGCATGACTGCAGAGGGATTGGAGATCTCAAACCAATCAATCAGTTACATACAACCTCCTTCACTATAGCGTGAGTCCATCCCCTTATTTTATTTATAAATTATTTTTAATATTTTTATCATAATTAAAAAAAATAAATTTTATTAATTATATCTAAAAATATAATAAAATTTTAACTTTATCTTTATTAAATATAAAATAAATGAGTAAATTGATTTTTAAATTTTAGATTTATAAGCATTTGAAATCTTAAACTCATTTTTTACACAGTACTTCTCTTCAACTTTCAAAAAAAATATATTTTGTTTCTTGCTGTTAATAAAAATTAACATTAACAATTAGTTATCCAAAAAATTAACAAAAAAATTTCAAAAATTATAAAAAAATACCAAAAAATTATAGTGAAAAATTCAAAAATTATAGACATAGGCCCAAAAAATTACAAAAGATTAATCAAGAAAAATTCATTGGTCTTTTTTTATAATTTTTTAGTTAATTAATGATCAAAACTAGCTTTTATTAACAGAATAGGTCAGATTGTACCGTTTTTAAAAATCAAAAAAAAATATTATATAAAAAATGAGTTTAGGGGCATAAAAAATGAATTTAAGGTCTTAGGCGCTCTTAAATCGATAGTTTTGGAGCTAATTTATTATTTTACCCTTAAATATATTTATTTTGAAATTAAAATACTCTAACATTTAATATGGGTAAAATTATAAAAATGAACATAAAAATCATTGAAATATTTTATAAATAATATCAAAATAAATACTTTCTTTATCTTATAAATAAAACTAGAGAAGCAACTAACAGCGTGAAAGGAGATGTTAAAATACCTAATTTTTCATTTTTGCTTCAAATATCTAACCATTTCTCTTCTTTCCTTTAAATTTTTTTATACTATATAAACAAATGATTTTAGTATGTGAGATTTTAAAGACTAAAATTTAAATGTATCAATCCATTCACCACCTTGACCACCTAGATGAATCGCATATGAAACTGATCTCCTACAATTACTATTAGTGTGCCCTGTGAGGCTGTGAGGGTCAAGGTCAAAATCGTGGTCGCCAGTATAATTTTCGAGTACTCAAAAAATGCATCAGCTTGTGAGAGAGAGAGAGATCACGAGAGAACGAAGCAAGCGTTCATCATTGGGTTTGACATCCTGAGATACAGCATAATAAGTAGGTTAGTTGAATGGTGTGCAAAATGATTGAGCTTTTATAACGTGTTCGAGGGATTCATGATTCTAATCATCAATATTTTCCACATAAAATACTAATTTTCTGGGAAAGCAAGCTGTTAACGGACCTTGAAAAGCATGATTCAGTTTCGTACCCATGCAATAGTTTTGTTTTGCAGGATTTGGATCCTATGTAGTGGAATTTGTGCAGTGTCTGGTCTTGACCGTGCTTTTTATCCAATGAATAGGAAGAGGAAGACGTGAATAATTTATTCTCAGTTGCAAAAGCACACAAACATTTGTATTTTAAAATCTATTTTTTTGCAGCCCATGAACATGAATGGTCACCATCAGTTCAATACCAAAGATTCCTCATATCACTTAACCCCACAAAAAGCCTAAGAAATTTGTAAGGAACTCACCGCTGCCGCCACATCAAGCTCCAGCAACTTCGCATCCATCACCGGCCAAGAACTTCGACTCTTCCGTATCTTATCGTGCATGGACATCGGCACATACCTATCGTCTTCCTTTAACCTCGGGATCTCCCGCCATAAAGAATGCATCTCCGCTACAGCAGCCTTCTCCGAATACGTGCATCGGGTATAATATGTATCCAATGTGTTGATACTTGATACTTATATTTTTAAAAATATAAGATATGATATGTTTTTTACATGTGCGTATATATTTATGAAAAATATTAAAAATATAATTTTAATTTAAAAAATATCTAAAATAGCATACACATATAATTCTGTAAAATAATATCAAGCAAAATATATATAACCATTACTTGTACTTTTATTCTATCTCTGCTAATAGTTTTCCAACCTAGAGTTTAAATGCCAAAAGCCTATATTTTTATAATTAAAAATATAATTTTTACTCCTTCCATTTAAAAAGCATATTTGATCTTGTTAAATTACATCCAAACAATTTTTCACATCCAAAAAGTGAAAAAGTGCTTTTGAGATGTAAAAAGTATCATGCGTAAAGGTACTTGAAAATGCCTTACACTTTTTAATGTATAACCTCTCAAAAAATATAAGTAAAGGATGGAGTAACTTTTTATTATATCTAAAACTTATTTTTTAAAGAAAATCTAATCTTTATTTTAAAAGCAAATCACAAAAATATATTAGGAATAAAAAAGATAAATATTGCAATATTTAACAAATTTTAATTTCTTAAAATTAGTCTCAAAGTATTGGCTACCAACTCACAATCTATGAGTATAGGATACATATTAAAAATAAAAAAAATTAATATTAAAAAAAAATGTTCTAATACTTTATGAACATGTATAAAAAAAGTATCAGAAAGTATATGACACCAATAGAGATACTTAAAGTTTCGGTACTTTATAACCATACAGTCACATCTTTCATCTTCTCTCGACCCATTTTTGCTTCACCTTACCCTTGAGATTTTTTTCGGTACAGGATCCCCATCTGCCGTGCACAGTAACTTGCTGTTCTTCTTCACATACTCTTATATTCCCTCACAAGCTTGATTCATCATTGCGAAGTCCAGATTTTTTATTGAAATTGGTTGTCTCGTCACAATCCTAGTTTTGGATGCTCTGTCAAGTTGCAAATAAGAATATAGAAAAAGATGACCAAGAGGAAAGAAAAAATAGATCTCAAAATCTTAATGTTTTTGTGCTTTGCGGTTTATAAATATATTATGCACATACCCCTTTTCAACCATCAGACAAAAAAGCACGATTAAGATTAACCCACTTCTCAATCACTGCACAAATTCCACTGCATCGGATCCAAATCCTTATAGTGCAACCAATAAAGCTGTGTAATTTTGTTTTTGCTTTTTTTTCCCTTCACATATTTCAATAGAATTTTAAAATTTAAAAGTTAATATAAATTTAATTAAAAGTTTATATTAACTTCATGTTGTCCTTTAATTCAAAAAAAAAATAAAATTTAAAATAACTGTTTGTGGGGAAAAAAAATCTAATTCAAGAAATTGTTGGGGTAAATTGGAGTTGGCTCAACTTGATCCATTTTATGTGCCATGAAAGAAAAATGAGACTTCACTGAAGTGCCAACTTGATTATATTCTTTGCTTGAATTTTTTTTTTATTTAATTCTATCACTCAATAGTGTGAAAAATTTAAAAATATTACCATCACCTATCCAAATTATTCTAAATTCTCGTTATGTGAAACAATTTTATGGGTATCTCAAGAGTACTTTTAACATCAACGTTTGAGGCTTTAAATTCAAAACCGTTATCCAAGGAAAATTATTGTTCTAAATGAGCTGAATTGACACAGCTATGTGTCCAGAAGTCAGTACCAAATACATAACCATAAAGGTCTTGTGCATAAAAAAATAACTATATGGCTCATGATTTATGAATAATATGATTTTTTTTAATAAATATTACATGTATGTGAAGGGCCTTAGTACTTCTCTTGGCCCTCTCCAAGTCAATCACAAGTCACAACTGAAAGTCTGAAACCATGTTTAAATGTTAGCCAGGAAAAAGACTACGTTGAAAAGTTTGGAATAACATGTAATGTGAAGATATATAAAAAGAGTGAAATAAAATGACAATGAAACTGAAAAGACTTATCAGTTACTCCCTTTGGAGTATAAATAAATGAAATGACTTACTCATATTTAAATTTATAAAGCATTTAAACCACGAAGTACTCCATCCATTCTAACTTATAAGATATTTTTAGATAAAATTTTACATACTAATAAGGTTCATTAAATATACTTTATAACTTTTTTTTCAAAACAAAATATAAACTTTAAAAAATAACCTTCCTTTAATACTTCATTGATGAAAAAATATTAAAAAAAAGAATATATGAAAAGGGTAATATTGAAAAAGTATCATTAATGAAACCTTATTTTTATCAAAATATCTTATATTTTGAAACACTAAATTTTTTTTAAAAGTATTTTATAATTTAAGATGGAAAGATAATTAAATAAGAGTAAAAGCTGAAAAATAAAAACTTGTTGAAGATATAAATTAGTTAAATTGGTTACTCCTTCTTGTCCTTCTTACAAAGCCCTTTACAAAGATAAAAAAGGCCAATCATAAACTGTTCTACAAAATTATGAAAAGGGATTTCATTAAAAAACATTTAATTTTTACCCTTAAGTTTTCAAAATATTTTAAAAACTTGAAAAAGTGCGATAACCTTGTACAAATAGCAAAACGTTCTTTCGTATTTTCATAATAATATTTATATCCTTTTAATTAATAAGGATATAATTATAAAATTCAAATATTTTTTAACAAACAAATAAATAAATAATTGTTTTTAATTTGGATGAAAAATATCTCAAACACCTTCTAAAAACTGGAGGGAAGATATTAATATGTAAGCATTTAGTATTTATTTAATAATCAGTAATTTATTCTATAATTAAAAACGAAGGGACTGTAATTTAAGTACTTATATTTTTCCCAATTGTACAAAATCTTAGGTCATATATCATTTACTCCTTCCGTTAAAAAATATAAGATATTTTTAATTAAATTTTATCTTCAATAAAATAGCTGCCTAATTTTCAGCTAACTTTATTTTTTTATATTTACTCCTATTAAACACTCTACAATAAATATAAAGTTATTATCAATAGGGATACTTTTGAAAAAAAGATAATGATTACACCTTAAAAGATTAAAAATACATTACATTTTTTAATATTCAACTTCTCAAAAAATGCATTACATTTTTAAATAGAGGAAGTATATCTTATGTGTTTATTTTTTGTATTTTATATTGACATGATATTTATTATTTATTATTTTAAATTAGAAAAAGTAAAATTTATCATGCGAATATGTGATTAACAGCACAATTTATTTGTGTTTTCTTATTTAGTTTAATTTAATATTAAGAATCGGCCGTCGGTCCACAGACTCCAGAAAATAATATTATAGCCCTCGATTTTAATTGTGTATCTTGCAAGTCCTCATTTTCCTATCTGAGGTTTCTCCTGGTCGCTGCATCTCTATCAGGTACTATATTGTCTGCGCACTTTGTGTTTGCTTTGATTGATTAGTCGAGAGATTCGGTTTTTCTTCAATTCGGTAATTTCTTTGCCCTCTGATTTCTTGTGTTTCAGGGCTTCTGACTTCTCTGATCTCGTTTGGTTGTCGAAGAATCGAGCAATTATGACTCATATCCTTTGATCTTGTAACACGCTAAAAGTTTGTCACGAGTTTTAGCTAATCCTCGGGTTGAATTTCCGTTTGGTTTCCTTGAAAATCCGAGAAAATAACTTTCTTTTTGGAATGAGGGAGTAACCCTTGTTTTTTTGGAGAGTGGTGATCTGGAAATATTGATGTCTGATTTGAAATTTCTCTTCAAGATTTTAAAAAATTCCTTGTCTTCGGCATCTCTATTTTGAGTGAAATTATATCTTCTGTTTTCAATCGGGATCTGATGGCCATGGATTTTTATCTTATCTTGTGGGCTTCGCAAGGCCACTTATATATATATATATATATATATATATTTGTTTGACTTTAACGATAGAGAACGCGGTAACCAGAGGGAGAAAGATCGTGAAAGGGCTCAGGCCAGGGCTTCCAAGGGCAAGCAGGTCAAGGGCGATGGGTTGACTCCTGAGCAACGCAGGGAAAGGTTAGTTCTTCTTTAGTATCTTGTTCTTGTACTGTGCCTAACTTTTGTTTATTCCTATCTCTTTTGGGGCCAGAGATGCAAAGGCACTACAGGAGAAAGCAGCGAAGAAAGCAGCTCAGGAAGCTGGAGGTAATAAAGCTGCTGGTGGAAGTGGTGGAGGCAAAAAATAGGCAAGGATGATTGTCTGATAGGCATGGAAGTATCTGTATTAATTGTATTCTGACTTTGGTTTTCTGTTAGTGTCATCAGCTGGTGTCGTTTGATCATAAACTAGTACTTCTTTGGGAGGGGTTGATGTTGGATGATGTGAACCTTTGCCTTTTATTTATTGGAAGACCATTCTATCTGTATTATTTTATGATGATCTTGTGGTTTACCATAAATTTCTGCCGTTAAATGGAACATATTTGTTGAGTAAAAACATTTCAACTGAAAATGTTTAATCATTAATCTGTTCAACCATTGAATACTTTAGGCTTAATATCAAGATGTGGACTATGGTTTTATTTTCTTTGATTTTGTTTTTTGCTTTGCTGGAAATTCTGCTTACTTCCTATAGATCTACATTGTGAAGCATGCTGGTTAGGGGCAGGTATTGGCATGATGAATCCTAAGTAGATTGGTTTTCAATAGAATCACTGCTGACTTCTGCCGAATCCAGCACAAGAGTACATTATGCTATTCGTATTGGTATCAGGATGTAACTTGGTTTAGTATAACACACATGCTTCACACTTGCACATGAAGCAGCAAATGATAGGGTCTCCCTGGCAATATTCTACTAGAGGCAACACAGAAACTTCAAAAGACTTCTGATATTGATAATGTGATCATGATTAATTCGTTTGACAAAAGAAAGTAGCAACATAACAACTCAAACACGCACAGAACAGACCAACAACACAAGATGACAAAGGGGGTAAACTACTGCTGGCTTTTTGAGGGGTGTGCTCTCCCAACTCTTCCTTCCCCAAAGTCGTCCTTTTTTCCCAGGGTAAGCTTCTTGTCAAGACCACCCATTCCATCTGTTGTTCATGATGAGATTCCCTTTCTGCCTAGGTAGTTCCTCCGACCCTTCATGCAAAGATCCCTTATCCCTGGACAATTGGTTAGCCCATTTATCTCAGTCCAATATCTCCTTTTTGACCTTTTTGCTGGCTGCTTTAAATCTTTCTGGCAATTGTAGCTTGTTATATAATTGTAATAAGAAGAGGAAGCTAGTTGGGTAGTTAGTAAAAAGGTAGGAATTCACGGAAGATTGACCTATTTCTGGTAAACTTGGCTTTCAAAACATAAGCCAAGATATTGATCACTGAAGTCATGTGTGAAGACTAATCATTATATCTATTGACAGAAGGCTTTAAGCTTGAAAGCCTGCTCTGCATCAAGCTAATCGATAACTGCTATAAAGAACTCCATATAATACACTAGTTATTATTACTTTTCTGATTCTTGAGTGGCTTGTCACTGCTCTAAGGAACCCTTTCTCTTTGCAGCAATCCTGTGTTTTTTTAAATGTCAATTGTCAAATTGCAAGTTGTTGGGCATAACACGCCACTGGATCAGGCCTGACCACTGATTGAGAATAAATACCATATGACATCTTTTTGATATTTTCTGTATACAGCTTCTTGAGACTGCCTTGGTTAGACTCTTGCATAGCTTAGCAGTTTGATTCAAGTCAACTGTGAAGAAGTTGTGTTAAAGTGTATTTTCTTGTCTTTAAACTATTATTTCAAGGACTAACCATTCTATGAAGGACATTATTAAAAATTGTGCAATGTTTTTTCATTAAACATCTGTTATTTCAATTAGTTAATCAGAAAATTATAAAAAAGTTTCAAAAAATTATGAACAAGTATCTTATAAAAAAAGTTAAAATATATTTATAGTCTTCTAATTTTATATAAAGTTTTAATTTGATTTTTTAATTTTGTAAAATATTTTTTTAATCTTTTAATTTTAACATGGTTAGTTTTAAATAATTATTTTTCTTGTGTCAATTATTGTTATTTTGAAAAAAAAAATGAACTTAATATATTAATATTTGAAAATGTCTTGTTAATATTTTAAAGTTTGATATAAAATTTATTAGGATAAAATTAACAGTGTTAGGATTAAATAATTAAAAAGATATTTTATAAAGTTGAGGGGTTAAGGTATTAAATATATATTTTAACTTATAAAAAAAAATAGGGTAAATGAACAAATTATTCTCTTTGAACTTTAAGTCGCGTTGAGACTTTAAACTTGTTTATTATGAAAATTATATTTTTATCTTTTGAAATCAATATAATTTAGTTCCTGCAATTAATAAAGTAAATTTTAATATTTAGTTAATTAAAAAATGACATTAAAAATTTTAAAAAATCCAAAAAAATTATAATAAGCAAATTAAAAAATTACAGATCGGATCACAAAAAGACTTGAATTACTAAACATGAAAACAAAAATATAAGGATGAAAGAAAAGAGGTAAAACATGGAACAAGGATAAAAAATTGGATCAAACAGGATTGGACTTGTCGAACTGTCAATCAATCAAGTTGAGAAAATTGTTTGGAGAGTTGGGTTGGGTTGAGCCGCTTCGGATTAAAAATTAGGATTAAGCCAAAAATTGAGTCCTATTTTCAAAAATCAGATTGTTCAAAAAATATTATTTTTTCTTTTTCTTATCAATTTTTTTAGAAAATGATCAATTTTTTTAATCACTTAATATTGTATTATATCATATAGCTTATTAAATTATAATAAACTTAAAATATTTAGTTTTATTTTTAAGTTAAGTAATAATTTTATATTTATTTCTTATATTTAAATTATTAAATATATATAATTTTTTTAATTTAATTATTATATTATCGTTTTTATCATTGGTTCAACTTAATTGAATTATGTGAATCATAAACTGTTGATATTTTTAATTTAATATTTGATTTGATTTTAAAAATATTGATATGGAAGGATAAAAATTTTCCTCAATTTTTTTTTCATTAAATATTTGGAAGCTAATAGATATCTCATTTCAATAGTACATATCTTCTCTCTCCTGGTGCGGTCCATGAGCGGTGCAGAATCAATGGCTTTGATCTCCAGCACCACCCTTCCATTTCCAACCGCCATAAGCCGGCGACAGCCAGCTAATAAATCGGGAGTCGTTCGGGCAGATTCCGAACCCGACCCGAATTACCCTTCGACTTCATCTCCTTCCTCTGATGATGCTGTAGAGAAGTCATCGGGCACGATGATAGTCACTGATGGGCGTGCAAGGAGAATGGCCATGGAAGTTCAGCAGCTGAAGGAGAAGGAATCGCGGGAGAGAAAAGAACAGGTGAACCGGAAGATAGCATCGAAGAAAGCCATATCGGTGATACTCCGGAGGGAGGCCACCAAGGCCATTATTGAGAAGAAGAGGGGTCCCACCAACTCCAAGAAGCTGCTTCCGAGGACCGTGCTAGAAGCACTTCATGAAAGAATCACGGCTTTGCGGTGGGAGTCTGCTCTCAAGGTCAGTCTCTTTGCTTTTGAGCTCAATTGAGTTCATTATCTGAAAATGGGATGGAAATTATCTAGTTAAAATCCAATGGCGTACTGTTCAATTGTCTTAAAATGTGGTTAAAAATGGATTATCAAAAAGTATCGTGGTATGAATGGCGGTTATCATGGATTATTGATTATTTTTGAATCAGATTGCGGGCTCTGTGGACTCTCTTGTATGTTGATGTGGAAAATGGTTTCAATGTTTATGCATGAGCATGCATGATGAAGTTTTTCTTTACAAATTGGGAAACGGAATCAGAGGGAAAGAAACTTTTACTCTATTAGTAGAGAAACATAGCCCATGTGTAGTATAATGCTCGATTTTTTACCTACACAAATTTATTCGGTTCAATTGGCTTTGTGCATAAATCATTGCAACCAAAGTTCCCATTGCAACTTGGGAAGTCATAAGGAGCAGAGAAAATGAGACCTGTGAATTGTCTATCGATGACTTTTGGTGACATTCACTATATAGGGAGTTGTGTTGTTGGCTGCCTTTAAGAGCTACCCAAGAAATGGAAACCAGTTGAAAGAGGTTGATGTGTTACTCATAGAGGGAGGTCGAAGGTTTTCCAGCATTAATTAAGTCTTAAAATATATAAGTTTGGTCCTTGCTTTTTCTCTTCAACAATCTAACTTTTGGTCTCAAATAATCCATTTCAAGAAGAGGAAAGTAAAAATACAACATAGAGAAAAAGAAAAAGGAAAATCTTATTTTCTTCCCTTTGATAAGTTGAATTTTTCACTTAGTCGTGCAAGTCTATTTACTTTCTAATTCCTCATTCAGAATGCTTTCAATGTCACCCATATCCCATCTCCATCGACAAATTAATGAAGCTGACAGATTACTGAGGTAACCAGTTGATTCACATCTAACTTCCTCGGTCTACAGTAGGTAACACAGTGCATCAGATTAGGATGGATGAGTGAACTTTAGGGATGTAGTGCTTCTGAATTTTATAAACTTTCTTAATTGGGGTTTCTTATTTAATGCGGACTAAAGTGTATATCAAGCAAGTTAATTGGTGCCAGTCAACATTCTGACATTCTGTTGGGTTCTTTGTTAATTTATAGACAGAGGTAGGATGAAATGGCATCATTAAAGCATTTTAATGAATAAGGGATTAAATTGAAAGAAAACATTTGTGGAGGATGAATTGAAAATGCGCCTATCTGTCATGAAAATAGGATTTTTCATTTTCTTTTTAAAAATCTTAATTGGGGAATAAATCCCAATACATTTGCTGACATATACTTTTGTAATGGCCTGTGCATCTGTATATGTCACCATTTGCTTTTTCTTGAATTTGTCATGAAAATAGGATTTTTCATTTTCTTTTTAGAAATCTTAATTGGGGAATAAATCCAAATACTTTTGCCGACATATAAGTCTGTAATGGCCTGTGCATCTGTATATGTCACCTTTTGCTTTTTCTTGAATTTCTCTCTTACGGAAGAGAAACTGAGTTTTCAATATTAATGAATGCTCTCATGGTTTCAGGTTTTTGAATTATTGCGTGAACAGCTCTGGTACAGACCTAACTCTGGCATTTATATCAAGTTAATAGTCATGCTTGGAAAATGCAAGCAACCTGAGAAAGCCCATGAGCTCTTTCAAGCTATGGTTGACGAGGGTTGTTATTTGTCCTGTGAAGCATACACTGCGTTGTTATCTGCCTATAGCAGAAGTGGTCTCTTGGACAGAGCATTCTATATTCTTGAGGAGATGAAGACTATTCCTGATTGTCAGCCGGATGTCCAGACTTATTCAATCCTCATTAAATCATGTCTGCACATTTTTGCCTTTGACAAAGTTCACCATCTTCTATCTGATATGGCCATTCAGGGAATCAAACCCAACACAGTTACTTATAATACCCTAATTGATGCTTATGGGAAGGCAAAAAAGTAATTGTCCACCTGTGTCCCCCTTCTTAATTGGAAAAAAAAAAAAAATTGCATGCTGAGTCTGGTTGCTGAAAAAATTTGAAATGTGAGTCTGTTGACTGCTACTTTGCCTTCATACTCTAGACATTAATAGCAAGCAAGAGGGAGGGGCTAGGAAATGTTTATAGACATCACTATATGATAATGTCCCTTTGAAAAGCTGGGCAAAGATAAACAGACAAATTGCGACCATAATTAATATGGTGAAATTAATGAGTACTTCTTCAGAGGGCATTGCTATGGCTGCAGTTAGGCACTTTCATTTTGTTATCCATTCTTGCACTCCATTGCCCTTTCTTCGCTTTCTGCTAAAATTTAGTTGAGAAGCTGTTCGCTTTCAGTCACTTAGTTTTTTTTTTTTTAATTATTTTTTTGATGTTTAGCAACCAGATAGCAGCATGATATAATCGCATTTTTCCACTCATTAATCTTGTTTTCCTCTTTTTTTTTTTTAAAGGTTTGCAGAGATGGAATCCATACTCGTGGAAATGCTTGCTGACTCGGATTGTGAACCTGATGTATGGACCATGAATTCAACTCTAAGAGCCTTTGGCAGCATAGGGCAAATAGAAACAATGGAGAGATGTTATGAGAAGTTTCAGAATGCTGGATTGCAGCCTACTGTTCAGACTTTCAATATCCTCCTAGACTCCTATGGCAAGGCTGAGGATTACCAGAAAATGAGTGCTGTGATGGAGTACATGCAGAAATACCATTATTCCTGGACAATTGTGACCTACAATATCGTGATTGTTGCTTTTGGCAGGGCTGGGGATCTGAAACAGATGGAGTATTTATTTAGACTAATGAGATCAGAGAGGATAAAGCCAAGCTGTGTCACACTTTGCTCGCTTGTGAAGGCTTATGCACAAGCAGGTAAACCTGAAAAAATTGGCGGTGTCCTGCGTTTTATAGAGAACTCTGATGTAACACTTGACATTATATTCTTCAATTGTTTGGTGGATGCTTATGGGAAGTTAGGGTTTTTTTGGAGATGAAGGGAGTGCTTGATATGATGGAACAGAGAAGTATTAAACCTGATGTAATTACATATAGAACTATGATTAAAGCTTATTCAGCTAAGGGCATGAATAGTCATGTGAACGAGCTCAGAGAGCTCGTTAGGACAGCACGGAGGCCTCCTTTCAAAAGAGACAAGCCTGACTTTTAATGAGAAGGATTTCTGATTTTTTTCCCCTCCCATATCTGTGCAGTTATTTCTCCCTTCACTCAAGGTACCAAAAATTGGATCCATTATTGAATAGATCAAAACATTGGTGCAAAGCTTAATGATTAAAGCTACATTCAAATCATGGTTAGACTAGTAATGAATAAAGCATTTTATTGAATAGGCTTAGACATGATTCAATAGTTTACCGATTTTATTGGTGGGGTTCACTTGAATTTTAATTCAATGCTTTGTATTATTTCTTTTTGTTACTTTTTTTGTAGAAAAAAAATTGTGGGTTATTATATCTATACCAGCCTTGGACTTTCGTCTAGTTCCTTTGATACTCCTCCACAAAATTACTTTTCTTCACTTTTATTTTCCTTCGCGTTTCGACACGTTTAGAACATCAAACGGCTTTTAGATCATCATTTAACAAATGAATGTATGCCTATGCTATAAAAAAAAATCCATGTAGTTTTTTTTTTTTTTTTACCTATGTACCATATATGTGTAATGTTATATGCGGGAAAGTTTTTCAGGTTATTTATTTTATCAAAATCTTCAATTAAAATATAAGATAAATATTTTTGACAATTAATCACAATTCCCTTGGCACTTTCCTGGCTTTTAATTAGTAAATAATCTGAATATAAGTAATAAAAAACAGATTTCAGATTATTTTAAAAAATTATTTTAAGTAACTTCTAAAAATAATCTAATATGATATATGAACTAGAAAGTTTTGAAAAGGCAAGATATGCAGAAATATCATTAAATTTAAAATAATTAAATAATAAATTATTTTTATAAAATAAAAATTAAAAAATATCATAAAATTAAAAATAACTAACTAATAATCACTCTTTTATTATTGTAACTAAATATAAAACAATTTTTACTTTTTATAAAATTTCTACAAAATAAATCTCTTTTTATAAAAGAAAAAACAAAATTATTGATCCCTATAGTTTTTATTTTTAGTCTTTGTAGTTTTTTCAATATTTTTAATTCTTATAATTTCAGAAGAATTGAGTGACATTTGGCATTCTGATCCCTATGGCTTCAGTGTTTTTAGTCTTTATAAAGACTAAAATACTAAAAAAAATAATCTTCATTATGCTGAAAATAATAAAACTATAGAGATCAATAATTATATTTCTCTTTTGTAAAATATTTAAATTATCTAAAAATCATTTATTTTTTAATTTTAAACAAATGAGCCATAAATCACATATGGTTCTTGAAGTTTTATAGAATTAATCCATGCACATCAACATGGTTTCATCTATTTTAAATTTTAGTGCTCAAAATTTGATATTTTTTCAAAATCCATATATAAATATTCATTTTTTTTGCCAGCATACATAAATATCATTTAAGTACATCAAAAATTATAGAAAAATTTATATATTTAAATGGTTTATTTTTAATTAAATCAAGACATGTAAATTCTTTATATTTTATTTTTTTTAACAAACTCTTATTACTACTACTATCATTATTAACACATTAAAATTCACTTATTTTGATTTGATTAGATAAAATATATAAAATTAAATATTTAAGTTTTTCTCTAGAAATATTCGCTGAAATTTAGTTTAAAGCTTAAAACAAACTCATAAAGAGAAAAGGCATGTTTGGCCAAAAAAGAAAGAGACAAAACATGGTTTACTTTTTGTAGTGGCTCAATCGGTATACTGATGTGAAGTTATTTTGCTTATTGGAAATATTTCTTTTTTCAAAAAGAAACCTTTTTATGATCATCTATTAAAGCACTTTAAAATTGTTGTTTCAATGGAAAGTAAATTCTGGTATATACATACTTCTTTTATATACAATCCATAAAAACTTTTTACAATGACTTCAAGTAACAGGAGATAATGTTTTAAACAAATTATATTTTTTATGCATTTATGTATATATATTAAAAATTAAAAATGCAACGAAAAATATAATTGAGTGAATGTTCGCATTCTATATCCTCATTATCTTCGCCCCCCCCCCTCATCACTTTCTGAACAAGTCGTATATATTATTTTTATAAATTTAGATGATCCAGTCATAATCAACATTTCAAGTTTTATCAATAGTTAAAAATTATACTTGCATTAATAATTTAATATAAGATTTATGCTGATACAAACAATCTTATCCATATGAAAAGAGTTGCTGCCCCACCACCTAACCTCATGCCGGTGCAACAATACAATTAAATGAAGGATTTGGTTATCCTGAATTATCAAATGTATGTTTTAATCCCAAGAATCAAATCCATAATTTCAATAAAAATCCTATATTACTTCTCAGGGAATAAAAGATAAAATGAAAAAGTGTACCTAAATCAGTAAATTTTGGCTTGCCTGAAACTATTTTTATTTTATTATTATAAAAATTGATGTTTTATAAAATATATTTTGAGAATAAAAAAAATAATAAAAACATGTGTTTTTTGCACTCTCCCTTATTCTTTAAAATAATAATTTCAGAACATTTAAAAGATATACTTTCCTATTCCTCAAAATAATATTTGATTTTTACCCAAAAGTCTTTTTAAAAATATGTTATTAAATATATTTTTTTGTTTTAAAAATTATAAAACTGTTCTCAAAATAAATTTTTAAATAAGACAATTATTATTCGGAATCACCAAATGTTCTTTAAGAATTGAAATATAATAAAGTGCAGTCAACATAAAAGCTATAATAATTATAAAGTAATTTTTTTTATATGGTTATAAAATTGAGCCAAGCTCAAATACTGTTAATTCCAATTGGAAGTAAATTTCTTGGAGGCCATTTTTGCATTTACATTAATTCCAAGTATAGATTATAACCTTTGATTCAAGTGACGTGATGAAAATCCATAGAATACCATCCACTCAATTATTTTTCATTCATTTTTTTATAAATATAAAAATAATAAATAATTCTATCTGTTTAGATCTACTAGCTAGATCTGTTAAGACAAGCGGGAATTTTTTTTTTTTTTTGCCCAAAAATGACTTCATTACCCCAAAGCAGCGCGGATTCATATCTTATAAAATTGGAAAAAAGTACTATAATTAAATAATTAAAATATAAAATGTGATAATAATTTAATTTAAATATATTTTAAATTTTAAATATATTTCTTCTGTTAAAAAATATAAGGCATTTTTAATCTTTTAAGGTGTAATCATTACTTTTTTCTAAAAGTGCCTCTGTTAATAATGATTTTATATTTATTGTAGAGTGTTTAATAGGGGTAAATATAAAAAGATAGGGTTAGTTAAAAAGTAGGTAACACTTTATTAGGGGTGAGATTATATTAAAAATGTCTTACATTTTTGAATGAAGGGAGTAACTTATTTTTGGTATTTTTTTATTTTTTTATTGATATTAGTTTTTTGTTTTTTTGAATTTTATTTTTTCTTGAATTGAAGCTTACTGCTCATATGAACTAGGTTCTCTGTAGTATATATCCATTTTGCTCAATAAATTTATGAGTGGATTAACATAATTTTATAAGTTAGAAACATAAAAAAGTTAAATTCAAAAAGTCAACTCATGAGTTTAATTGAATTTTATTTGATATGAGTTAACATAATTTTATAGTCTAGAGACATAAAAATAATAAATTTAAAAAGTCAATTCGAGAATTTGGCAACAATGATTATATTCATGAAGCCAATTAGTGTATATGTGTGATATTTGGCAGCAAAAGGAAAAAAAAAAGAAAAAATAATTTCAAAACCAAAAATTGACTTGGTATTCATTACACACACATGTGTACTACATTATGCAACACTGTCTAGTGTCAATTAAGCACTTCGATGCAATCTTACCAACCCCAATAATAGCATCAAATGGGATACTAAGTTACCCTTTTGAAAAATAATTTTGTACTACTGTCTTTAGAAAAAACAGGATCCAGACCAGTCAGATTGTTATATTAAAAAATAATTTTATACCTGGTCATTGCCAAAAACTAATTATAATAGTAAACTATTTTACAACCATAAAATCTAACAAAAACAACCATAACTCATTTTGTAATAACTAACAATATTGGGTCAGACATTTACATGAAATAAGAACACTGTTTATGATTATCATTTGTAAACTATGCAAATTTACAAGGATGATGATGATGATAAATTGATTGAAATTTATTTTGTAACTCATGAATAAAAAATAATAAAATTAGCATAATTATTGTTATTATTATTAAAAAAAAAGCCCAAAATGGACGTTCTATTTCTCAAAGGCCTCCTCTTCGTCGTCGTCTCCATGCCCAGCCCACTAGTACTCGCAGGGGTCGCATAGTCCCTCTCCTCTCGCACGAAGAAGAAGCAACTTGCAGATTTAGAGAAAGAAACAAAAGCTGAAGCATCAAATTGGCGTTGTTGGATTTCACACGGACACTGAAATACGCTTTCATGGTTGACATTTGCTGTTGAATGTTAGGTTTTTAGGGCTAATTCGTGCTCGTTCCCTTCCACATAAAGGCCCCTCTTCCAAAACCCTAGGAAACAGGAAGTTGAACGTGGCAAGGCCTCAAGGTGTTTCAACTTGTGCCCTAGCTCAAAAATTCGTGCTTCTCGCGTAAAATAAGGTGTTTTTCCTCTCTTAATTGTCATTGTTTGGGCACTAGTCTGTGTAGCTGGAAACCCTAGAATCATGCAAACTGGGAAATTCGTGGAAATGGGCGTCCTTAGGGTCTTTAATTTGAGGGATGAATTTTTCTTAATTGTTTTTCGTTGGGGCTGTCTTATGCATTGTCATGAAATGCCGTCAGGTTTATGCCTGAGCTTGTGTCTGTTGGGTTGAGTGAAATTGGTGTCTCATTTATGTCTGGGATTTTGCCTGCCCATATTGGGCAACGAGGAAGAATGCATTTCTTAGAGCGGTAAGCAACTAATGTGAATAATAAATTTACCGTTCGTGATGCCAGCTCAAAATTTTGAAGGTAATCATTGGCGCCAACCTCCATGTATGCAATAGCCGAGACAACATACGTATAAATAAGTAATAGTGACGAGTATTTTGGTTGCTATTTACGTCGTATTTTATCTTTGCTGTGCATTCACATCATTCGATACTGTTATGGTCATGCGTCTTTAAGCCTGCAACCTCTATGGGTTATGCATTTACGTGCATGTGCAAATAACTCAAACCACGTCGCTTCCTGTCTTCAAAGTGGAACAATTTTTTTTTTTTTTTTACATTTCTTCTAGTCTTTAGGACTGCATGTAACCATATCCGCTAGCTTGTTTTAAGAGTGTACGTGCTTTTATTTCATCCATTTCCAGAAACTTATTATTTTGTATTATATAGAATCTTATTGTTTTGATGAAAAGACGAGAACCCTTTTCTCGGTGAATTTTGAATAGTCAACATCAATTTTCATTTCTACGTGCGTACAGTATCACAGCATATAGGAAGACAATATCTACTTGGCCAGAACCCTTTGATTGGTGAATTTTAAATCATTTTTTTTCTACTTATGTTACAGTGTTGCAGCCTGTAGAAAGATCATATCTACTTGGTTTTTTCTCTGTGGAATATTTCTCAACCGTTCATCAAGTGAAAGAAAATATTGTCTTGAATTGCTGAAGGAAGGCCTGATTGATTACTTATTTATGCAAGGCTTATGAAGAAACAAAGTTATATACAAGCAGCTAGTTGGTTTCAGACCTAAGTACCATCATCACAAGTGAGCTAAAACCTGCTTCAGTGTTATCAGCTTAGTTCTTGGTGATGCCTCTATTCAATTGATTGCTCCTAACCATTAGCTAGAATTTTGAATTACCTAGGTAGTCAAAGGTTGCTCACTTCATGCCTGAGGCACAAAGGCAAGGTACTAGGACTTGGGAGGCCACAATGCCTCTAGCTGGCTGAGGCAGGGGCCTTCCATCCAGGTGCTTGCATGTCAGTGTCTTGTACCTTTGTGGTGGATGCAACAGCTTGCATCAGGTGCAAACTATAAAAGCTAACCTGATAACTCAAAACCATCACATCACATTAAGTATCTTAAATCTCAAAATAAGATAATTTAAACATAAGGAAAGCCATAAAGCACAGCCCAGTAACTCTATTGAGCCGCAATGTGCTTCTAAGCTATTTTGTTTTA
Source organism: Prosopis cineraria (assembly GCF_029017545.1). Classification (NCBI taxonomy): domain Eukaryota; kingdom Viridiplantae; phylum Streptophyta; class Magnoliopsida; order Fabales; family Fabaceae; genus Prosopis; species Prosopis cineraria. The sequence goes on from NW_026555344.1 coordinate 35,873,163, forward strand.
CTTTATCACTCTGTTATGCTTTCAGAATTCAGTCAAACTGGTAGATATTTATAATTCAGACAGGAGAGAGAAAGAGAGGGGAAGAGAGAGAAGGGAGATTGATGGAGAGAAGAATAGAAAGGGGAACAGAGAGAAAATCGCAACAGAGGTGCGCTGAATACTTAACTGAATTATTCCAAATCATAATCTGAATACAAGGCTCAACATCCAACCTACTCCAATAGTCATTTTCTAACTGACTTTTATTACTTCTATTCCCATCACTTCTGTAGTTACAATTATACAAAAAATCCTTCTCTCTTTCAAACTTCTCAGGCCTGTAGCTTTTTTAATTTGCTTATTATGCTTATAAGTCTTCATATTTATTTCCTATTTATGTAGTACATTTTCAGCCTCTTATTTTACTGTCTTGCTTCACTTGGGTAAACACTTATCTATTGCCTCAAGGAATTAGGAGAACCCCACGTTTTTAAGTGTGTCTCTAATGTTTGCGTTACTGATCTTTAAAAGTTCATCCTTCATGCCCTCCTGCACATTTTCATTATATGATTTAATAATAAAACGAGGAAAAGAAAGAGTTCATGTTAGAGGCCACTTTTGTGTTGAAATTTGCAATTTGTGATCTGTGTCAGTGGTGCTGCTTTTCTCTTCTTTCCTTATAAATGATATCTGCAGGACCCATATCTTCTTCACTCTTCCGCCCTTCTTATTTAGCTCATGACTGCATAGGGAACATTGCAACCTTCTTTATCTGCTAAGCAGTACTTCATTCAACATACTTCAATAAACAGGCCCCTGCAAATAGTCGTTTTATGTGTGTGTGTGAGGGGGAGAGCGAGGGCAGAAGATTGATTTAAGCCTTGAGGAAAATGTTCCTGTTTGGACATTTCTGATTTATTGCTTCTTGATGCCTGTAAGATTTTGGTTGTCAACAATGTTCACATTCTGTCCGGCTTAGTTCTTTTTTCTCTTGTTTTTAATATTACATAATGTTCTATTTGTAAATTTTGGTGCTTCTATGTAGTTCCCCCCATCTGATTTGCCCTCTTGCCTTAATGAATTTGGCAGATGTTTTAATAGATGGGAGGTGAAGCTCTTAGACATTAGGAGTGGGAATGCATGGATGTAATTCTGGATCGGCTCTCCTTGTAAATGCTGAGGTTGATTCCATGGGAGGAGTTATTGACGGCGGAGTTGGCATAGGGTTGAAAACCTCTCCCCGCCGAGCAGCCATTGAGAAGGCTCAGGCAGAGCTCAGGTGATGAGAGGTTCATTTATGCACTTCAGTTCTGTTTTTTTGTCTTGTTTTCTTGAGCACCAATGTGATATTTTTATGTTATACACTAAGAATAACCTATTGGATGTCGATAACAGACAGGAGTATGATGTTCGTGAGGAAAGAAAAAGGGAGCTAGAATTTCTTGAAAAAGTAGGTGGTTTTAATCATTTGCACACTGTATTTTCTGATAGTTGTATGCAAATGGTGATTACCTTTTATGCTTTGTAAGTGTAGGGTGGGAATCCTCTGGACTTCAAGTTTGGGAATGCTGCTTCAGCTAGTGTCCAATCTACTTCACTCACTGATCAACACCATGAGCAGTTTGTGACCAGGTTGGTAATGATTTTTCCTCTTGTTTTTCCTGGATCCTTTTTACTCTTGCCAGTATCTTCTGCTTTTTAATGAATATCTTTTACATTCAATTTTCTTAATTCTTAATAACATTTCATTGTTTCTTTCTCTTGACTTTTCTATCTTCTTGTGATCTCAGTGAAGCAAAAGGTAGTTTTGCTTTGACGGCGTCCCCTCATGGTGACTCTGTTGACAGTAGTGCTAGACCAGGTGCTCCTTCAGTTAGTGAACCTAATACTGCTGATGATATCTTAGTTTTGGGTATTGATAATGAGTTACCTAAGGGTGAAAGGAGGTCTGTACATCAAAGTAGAAGGAACAATGTTGCTCCATCTGAGCAGTCTTCCAAAATTGATGGGAGTCAAAATGCTAAGGACTCAGAAGATTCTGCCATTTTCCGCCCATATGCTCGAAGAAATAGGTCCAGAACAAATCATGGTCCTCGGGGCAGTTCAAGGGATGGGAAGGGGTTGGTATCTGAAACAGGCAACTTGAAGGACCATAATTTGCCTGCTGTTTCTAAGCCAAAGCCCCCAAATATAAATGGCGAGGTAGTTACTAAAGATATCATTTCTGTCAATCCTTTGGTTAGCAAATTGGATGGTGTCCGAGCTGATCAAACAACTAGTGGCAATAGCATTCCTGAAGTTAAATTGGATATCACTGTCAAAATAAACTGTAAGGAAGATCGGTGTACTCTGCCTTCTCATGATGATACTGTACAAAACCCAGTCGTCATGGCTTCTGGGGAGGCTGATGCAGTTGAAGAAAGGGAACCGTTAACTTCTGCTGATCTGGAGCCTCTGCCTAAAGCTATGAAACCAGAAAATGAATCCTGTTCTGGCCAGCAAAATGAAATTGCCGGCATAAAAGCAGATAACAAGGGCATAGTGAATGAAGAACAAAATGGTGATGCTGCCTTAGGTGGGGTGATTTTCAATTCAGGGTCTTCTTGTGCCCAAACTAGTGTAGGTAGAGATGTTAACAATGATAGTGACATGTGTAACAATGCAAAAAATGTTAATGGCAATGGAAGTGCTGTGGGAAAGATGCCAGAATTTGATAAGAAACTAAATTTAACTGGTTGTGAAGTAAAAGAAAGGATTAAGACCAATGCTAGTGAAGGTGGGGCTACTGATAACAATGGGAATGATGATGGTTGCGGAAACCATTATGGTAGTGGTAATATGGTCAAAGCTGAGGAAGATGTTTGCGTTAACAGCTCTTCCATGCAAAACAAGTCAAGTGATTTTTCCAATATCAAGGGACAAAATGACAGTACTGTATCAAAAACTGATAAAGAGTTTAATGATGTCTTGGTGGATCATTCCAACCCTGTCAAGGGCAGCAGCTCTGGAAGACACCACCAGGAGCCAATGGATGTGTCAAATCGTGAGCTTCCTCAGGCAGTTCTGGCAGAAAAGGTTCCTACTACTGCCCCTGACCTTCAGCCATGTTCCAATCACCATTTATTGGCAGATAGGGCACGTGAAGATTCTATTTTGGAAGAGGCACGGATTATAGAGGTCCTCATTTTTTATATTCTATTTATAGTAACTCATGCCTGTTTTTGTCAACTTCTGAAACTTTTTCCTTTATCATCTGATCAATGAACTCTATAAATGTCTGCATGTATTAAACAGGCCAAGCGGAAGAGGATCACAGAATTGTCATCAATTCGCACTTTACCCACACAGAACCACCGTAAATGTCACTGGGGTTTTGTCCTTGAGGAAATGGCATGGATGGCAAATGATTATGCCCAGGTTTAAATTTCTACACTTACTAGTGATTCTCTGCTTTCCCCCTCCTCCTGTGGTAGCCTCAACCATTTATGGACTAGCAAAAATGTACAAGGCTAATCTTACTAAAATCCTGTGATTTTTTTTCCTTATAAAGAAAGGTTTTTTCTTGGCATTTCTTGCAGGAAAGACTTTGGAAGATAACTGCTGCAGCACAATTATGTCATCAAGCTGTTTTTACCTCTCGTTTAAGATTGGAAGAGAAAAATAAACATAGGGGAATTAAAGTTGTGGCTTACAACATAGCTAAGGCTGTCATGCAGTTCTGGCATTCAGCTGAGCTTCTTCTAGAAAACAGTGATGCTAGTATGAACTACACTGGTGCTTTGTCAGAATCTGTGAAAGTTGATGTGGTAGAAGCTTCTAGGAACAAGAGAAGAAATTCAGATGTGGTACTGGTTATTTCTTGGGCTCTTTCTTTTTACATATAAAACAACTTGGTCTTGAACCTTCGCTGTTGGTCCCTACTTTGGTCAGTAATGGGACATGACATCACTGTTGTGTTATTTTACTTGAAATTTGTTTATTTGAATGATACGATACAAATGACATTGCTTCTATAATGAAGTAAAAATGAATGAGATTATTATTATCATGTTATATATGTAAAGTCAAATATTTTAGAAATTAAAATTTTCTTGTCATTAACATCTGAATTTGGATATTTGAATCCATGGGCCTTGCATGGAATTGTAGTTTCAGAGCTGTCCACTAATATCAACTGATGTATAGCTTTCAATTCTTATATATTTGCCTTGCTAGTTTCGCTATGTTATGCTAATATTCTCATTTGTGCAGAAGCAGTCCTTTCCCCCCTTTTTCTTTATGCTTGTTAGATGTATTGCAGGTTCAAAAACTACTGCATACTGTGAGTGTTGATATTCGTCATAGCTATTATCTGGAAGAATTGAGACATATTAGTTATCCCCCAATCTGTTGTCTTTCTATAGTATTTATCTTCATCATGAGCTACTTGTTACTGATTCCGTAGTGTCGGTTGTTTTGTTCAGAAGACAAACAGACATTTGGACGAACAACATCCCTGGAAAAACGTGGCTAAGAATCTGCAAGCTTATGCTTTGAGATTTTTGAAGTATAGTAAGCCTTATGAAACTTCCTCTCAAGCTGAAGCACCAACAACACCTGATAGGATATCTGATTCAGGCACTCTGGGCATGCCATGGGAGGAGCATCTTACAGAAGTATGGGCCAAGCTTCCTTATATGTGCTTGGTTTGTTTTTTTTTTTTAATGTTGGCATTAGTGATTTTCTTCTTTTATCTCTCTTCTATTGCATTTTTCTGCTTTGATAATTCATTTTTATCATAACTGTCTTTGAATTCCATTGGATGGGGATGCTTTATCTATTGGGTTATTCAATGGATTGTGTGGATAATTTTTATGGTCTATTCATTGTAATGGATGTAGGCGAAATGCACCTTCACATTTCATAATTTTAACTGGCAGGAAAGTCTCTTCTATATGGTTCCTTCGACAGCAATGGAAGCATACCGAAAATCTGTTGAATCTCATTTCCTACACGTTGAGGTGAATATATTACTAAAGATCTTGTACTTGCTACCTTCCATAGATATTTCAGGAATATCATTTTGGTCTTAGGATATGTTACAAGGTCATCTGAATCTTTTATCCTTCTTTCATATCATTGAGTCAAATAAACATTGTGACTTCCTTGTGGCCATTAGTGCTAATAAATATAACTTTTTCAGAAAACTGGGAGTAGCATGCAGGAGGAAGTTGAGATATCTCTTTATGATGCTGCACCAGGTAATGTTGGATTAGTTTGCATTTTGATTTATAAGTGGACTAATGATCAATCTGGAACTTTTTACACATTTAAATTGAATTGTAGAGTTTGGATCAGAAGAGAATGCATATGATGAGGATGATGGAGAAACAAGCACTTACTACTTGCCTGGTGTCTATGAGGGTAGAAAACCAAAATCAGCTCACAAGAAGCATAGAAACATGATGAAATCTTACCCTCCAAGGTCCTGTGACTTTGGGGCTGATTTTCCCTATGGAAATTATACATCTGGATCTCAGCCATCCATGCTAATAGGAAAAAGGCCTGCTAGCTTAAATGTTGGGCCTATAACAAAACGCATGCGAACAGCTTCTAGACAGAGAGTTGTAAGTCCTTTCACAGCTGGGATCACAGGGACAGTGCAGCCTCAAGTTAAGACAGATGCTTCAAGTGGGGATACCAATTCCTTTCAAGACGACCAAAGTACTTTACACTGCGGATCTCAGATTCAGAAAAGTGTGGAGGTGGAGTCAATTGGAGAGTTTGAAAGGCAGTTACTGTATGACTGTGCTGAAATGCCTGTTAAAACAAAGAAGAAGAAGAAGGCAAAGAATCTGGTAATATCAATTTGTATATTCATGTAACTTGAAGGGATAGTTGATTTATTTACGTAGATATGTGTTCATTCATTTTGGATCTATACCTCAGCTTTAGTTGCATAGCTTTTATTTCTGCAGGGTTCTACATGTGATCAGGGATGGCAGGTGGATTCAGTTCTAAACGAACAGGTGATTTTTCTATTATCATATGATAAGGACTACAGACGCGAGTCATTCTTATCAGAATTGGTGAAAATTGAAATGACTGTCTTTAAATTTGGCAAAAGTGTGCCCTATTAAAAAGTTTGATGTTGCATCAGCATGAGGGAGAAGATTGCTTTATGCAATATCTTCTACTTGTTACATGTTGGATTCATTATGTGAAGCTAATGTTTAAAGCTTTTTAAGGTTTTAGGGAAAGGGAAGAGGAATAAGAATGGGAATGCAATGGAATTCTGTGGGCTGTGGCCCAAAATCACAATTGATTTGACAAGCAAGAAATGGGAACACTTTTTCAATTGTGCGTTTGGAAGGGTAGATATACTGCTGAAATATAAAGGAAAGCTGAGCAAATGACATGCACTGATGGGCTGAAAGAAGATATTAAAATATTTTGTTAAGATAAAAAAGAAAAGAAAAAAAATAATTGAGATTAAAGATCAATAAATCATTATTGCATCTAAGCCCTGAATATGAAATGGGTTCATTTGTCCTCCCTTCTCTTTGTTCATTAGCAGAAGCCGGAGAATGTGGAGGCTTTTGCTATGCTGTCTGAGGGGTAGCTAACGGAATTGACCTGAAAGCTTTATTGTTTTTGCTGTACCTTGAGCACAAAATGGTATTTTGTGCATCACATTCCTTTTAAAACATTGATTCCTATCCACTAATTGAATCAAAGGCATTTCAATATCTTGAGGGAGGGAGCATTCCTAATAAAAGGAATTCTATTGTATGGGAACAGCCTTTTGCTTCTTTTCCAATTCTTTCCTTCTCCTTTTCCATCGTTTTTCTTGCTGGCTGTTATGGGCTCTGTGCTAAGCAATTTGAAATTTTGAAAAGGTTAGAAAGGTTTTTGCCTCAACTGTGGAATTTAAAGTGGTGTTTAGTATCAAATGTCACTGCATAGGCTCATAAATCAACATACATCTTAAAAAAATCAAATTGCCCTGTGTATTTACTGTTAATCATCATCATTATTTAGTTAGTTTTATTTTAAATTGTGATGAAAAATATATTTATGTGGAAATATATTGAAATATCTTTTAATTCAAGTTCTATTTTGATCAGATGTTCCTATTCCATGGACATTTTCTTCTCAGAATCTTAATCTAATAGGCCCTGTTTGGTATAATGGAATTCTAAGTCTGGAAATGGAATCATAAATGGATTCTTAACGTAAGTTTGTTTGGTATTATAGATTTTGGATTCATTGGAATCCCAATTACAGTAAAATATGCAGAATCCAATTCCATCTCAGGCTCCATGGAATCCGTTCAATTCTCTGAAATTGAAATTTAAAGGCACTTCTACCATCATCACTGTCTGTCTCCTCCACCCCCATCCATCATCATTTGCTTCACCTTCAACCACTTCCAACTACTTGCCTTCAACTTCATTGTTAAACTCCAATCATCATTGCTACTTTTCTTGCCATGATGAACCAGCTAAAGGACATGTGATTTACAACAACAACAAGCCTTTATCCCACTAGGTGGGGTCGGCTACATGGATTGCAAGACGCCATTGTGCTCTATCATTTATCAAGCTTTTAGGAATATTATTAATTAAGGATCACGTTTAACAACTTCCAAGAGTGTTCTCTTAGGCCTTTCTCTACCCCTCTTAATTGGACTCAAAATTATATGTTCCACTCTTCTCACTGGTGCCTCCCTTGGTCTTCTTTGTACATGCCCAAACCATCTCAACCGATTTTCTACCATTTTTTTCTCAATAGTGCTACCCTCACTTTTTCGCGTACGTGCTCATTTCGAATTTTATCTTTACGTTACATCCGCACATCCATCGTAACATTCTCATCTCTGCTACTCCAACTTTATGCTCTTGCTGTCCCGTTAGAGCCCAGCATTCACTATTATATAACATTGCCGGTCTGATAGCAGTGCGATAAAACTTTCCTTTAAGTTTATTAGGCACCTTACGGTCGCAAAGGACATGTGATTTACGAAAACAAAAAATACAAAAGGTAAGCCTGGTGGGGTGATGGCATGGAGGTTGCCCAGCCATGGAATCAAGTTCGACAGTGCTCTTGTAGGGATTTTATGGGTTATGAATATGCGCCAAATTTTTTCTGGTTCAACCCATATTTCTAAAAGTTACAGAGATCTTCGTACGGTGACAGTGGCCAAGGGGAGAGACGAACATGAGAGAGATGATTTTTTTAAAGGGGTATTTTGGTCTTTTCATATTTTAAATACATGTATATATTAAAATTAAATCAAGATTCTATCTTCATACCAGACACACTTTTAAAATTCAATTCTATTTCAATTCCATCAAAAACCCTTCCATCATATCAAACAAGGCCTTAATTGTAGGCTAGGAATAGTTTTATGCCCCCACTTGGAAGAGTATGCCTAATGTACCGATCTTATCATTAGCTTTTATGCCTAATTGAGTTATAAATGTATGTTTGGTATGAAGATGAAATCTGAATATAATATTAATAAATATATGTATTTAAAATAGATAAAGACCAAAATGCCCTTATAAAAAAATAAAAAACTTAGCCATCATGATGGAGTGTGTATGTGGGGCACTTATGACAATTCCATGGAATTGTGGCAATTCCATCATGATGGAGATGGAATTGAATTCTAGGTATTTTGGTAGAATTGGAATCCATAAGGAATTGGATTCATGCATACCAAACAATTGAAAGCATGATTCCAATTCCAATTCCATTTCTCTTGGACCCAATTCTAATGTACCAAACATGACCTTAGATGTATTTAAATTCTGGGAAAGTATGCCTACTGTACCGATCTTATCATTAGCTTTTATGACTGCGAGATGGATATTGTTTAGCTGGGGTAAATAAGTTGGAAAAGTGAGGAATAGAGTTGATAGATTATGCTTACAATGTTATAGGCTGTTGGAAATGAGGTTTATACATTTAATGTTGGTTTTTGACTTAGAAGTGAGCAGTTTAAGAAGATCTGGATAATCTGGGTGTTGGGGGTGGGTTTGTTGTTATTCATGCTGGGTACAAATTAATAATGCATTGGCACAATTGCCTTGGGATTTTTTTTTTTGGGTGCAGGGTTAAGCTCTTATATAATAGCGAAGCCTGACAGGATTGAGTCTGGACTTGACTGTAGGCAAGTTATATTTTTTGGTCTAGCATTAGAGAGCATGGAAGAAGATTAAGCACGATCAATGATTTTATTTTAATCATATGTAGTAGGTACCTAAATATAGCTGAAAATAAGATAACTGGGTTCCCTGTGGCTTTCTTATTGTTGGTTAAATAATTGACTTTTTAACTATTTCTCGACCATGTTAACCTGAATTTTTATTGAGTTATGCTGTGGTGACTTTACAATGCAGAGGGATCATTCCAAGAAGAGATTAGACAGTCATCATTTTGATCCTAACGGAAGCAGTGGTAAGATAAGTTTCCATCTTGTTGCTGTTAGAATTTGTATAGCATTATTGGGTATCATGTGTTCTTTGAGTTTTTACACATTTAATTGTTGTATTCTGAAGGTTTGTATGCCCAACATATTGTGAAGAAGCCAAAGACAATGAAGCTGACACTTGATAATACATTTGACAACATTCCTACAATGAATGGTTCTATTCCTTCTCCAGCTACTTCGCAAATGAGTAACATGTCCAATCAAAGTAAACTCATTAAAATTCGGGATAGAGGCCGTAAGGCAAAATCACTGAAGGTAAATTTGGCATGTACTTAGATTGTCACGTGCTTGCAAATTTTAGTCATTTGACTTTGTTGATATATTTGTAATGTATCTATTATTTTTATTTATAGATACCTGCTGGACAGCCTGGTTCCGGAAGTCCTTGGTCACTTTTTGAAGACCAGGTCTTTTGTAGTTCCTAAGCCATCTTATCCCCCTCCCCTTGCGCACATCTAGAATTTTTTTTTTTAATTTCAATCATTATCATGCGCTTTTAATTTACTTTTATCTTTTCCCTGTTACAGGCCCTTGTTGTCCTGGTACACGATATGGGTCCAAACTGGGAGCTTGTTAGTGATGCTATTAATAGCACTCTTCAATTTAAGGTAATAATCCGTTTATATTCATGTGTATGGATAGATGCCAAGATTGCAGGACTCCATATTATTTGAGGAATTATCCTCTTGGGATCTGAAGAATGATGGTTAAAATGAAATGAATGTCCTAGATTTCCTTATTTTTATCATAACATAGTTTTGCTGTTTTACCTAAAGCAGTGCCCCGTAATGGTCTAGATGAAGATCTCTGAAAGAAAATGTAAATATAATCCATAACACTCGTACATCATAGGATGTCTGTCTGCATAACCTTTGGGACAAGATTTCATTAAATTCAGCACTGATTTTGATATTTTTCGTTGGATTAAAAAAAGATGTGTCATCTTTTTTTTTTAATGCTTATTTCATTCTGAAATTTCACCTGCCTCGTTTATTTCACATTTAAACTGCATTTATGATTGGGTTCCATGAAATTTGGCAACATTTTCAGTGTATCTTCCGGAAGCCAAAAGAATGCAAGGATCGTCATAAGTTCTTGATGGATAGAAGTGCTGGGGATGGTGCTGATAGTGCCGAAGATTCTGGGTCTTCCCAGTCTTATCCATCTACACTACCTGGAATTCCTAAGGCAGGGGTTTTTTGTCAAGTTTTATTTAGTGTCTCTTCCATTGATGGAAGAAGTACATGTGGTTGACACAAATGTTGTGGGTTTGGTGACTTGTATCTTTTGCAGGGTAGTGCCAGGCAGTTATTTCAACGATTGCAAGGACCCATGGAGGAGGATACCCTCAAGTCTCATTTTGAGAATATTATGAAGATTGGGCAGAAGCAATACTACCGTAGGAATCAGGTCTGGATCTGTAGATACTGTAATGAATCACATGTCGATTGACCTTGGGATTACGTTATAATAAATGCTACACATTTGAATCATTTTCCTACCTTCTAAATTCTACACATTTGAATCATTTTCCTATTCTTTTTACTTACTCTATAGTTATAAGGTTTGACAGAGGCCTATAATTAGGTTGGTAACTTTCAACAGATATAATTTGGTAAGAAGGATAGATTATGATGGAGTAGAAGATGTCTTATTGAAACGTAAAATAGGAGCACAACAGATCATAGACCATGTCAATGAAACTTTTGATGAAGCAATCTGTTTCTGTATATTTGACATGGCAACCCCCTTTGTAGGAACCTTGGGCAGAAGACTAAATGGAAGGCATGCAAACTAGCTTGTCTTGTACTATCTTAAGCTACAGAGATACATAGTATCTCTAGTAACGAAGATGCACCCAAAAAATGTTAGCAATGATCTTGTACTAAGTGCACCTTAACATGTCAAAAACTATTGCCATTAGGTTTAGGCCTCTTTTTCTGACCAAAACCATTTGAACCTTTTCAGAGGAACCCTTCCAATGCCTGAGAGTATGCCCTTTACATGCCTATGACTCCAAATATTTTATTCAAAGCCAGAGATAGAATGCCTGACGATGTAATGGTTGCAGCTAATTCTGAGCTGTCCATACACCATAATGCAAGTTTCAGAAGTTAGATATCCGCAACTTCCAACATTTTATCAGCATTAACCTTATTGAGTACTGCAGTCTAGACGAATGACTTGATGCTATTGAGTTGGGATGACAAAGGAGCGTTTGATATATTTTAACCATGTGAAAGGAGAAATCATACTGCAACTGCAACCATTTGCCTGAATAAGTAATGCAGTATCTTACACTTAGGTTGTCCTCCAAGTCTTTAGGAAATGTGATACTGGAAGATATGAGCATTTTGTGTTGGCTCTGCATCATTTATGGCTACACTTGTGGCTCAATTGAAACTATGTTATGGTTCTTTGTTTATTCAGATTATTGACCACATTGAGAAACGGTTCTTCTGCTTGGTGATTCCATAAACCTTCTTTGACTCTTGGATTACAGTCTTTTTTTCATCTTCTGATAGGAAACATAACTAGGATTATTTTATTATTATCCTAAGATGATTAGGATTTTCTGTATTTTTTAAATTAGGATATTTTATTTGATTATCTTTTATATTTAATTTAGTTTTGAATTAGGATTTATCTCATATTTGAATAAGGATGATTTTAACTCTATCTTTTAGAGGTTGAGTAGTTCATATTATTTAGGATTAGTACTAGCGATCTATAAATAGCTTTAGAGTTATTGACTTGTAGTTCTTTTTGACTTACAGAATAAATCTTGAGTTGTCCTTCAAATTTTCCCCCCCCCGTACTTTTCCCTTTCTTTCTAGTCATCCCTCCTCCCTCCTCTTTCATTTTTCCTTTCATTGTTTTACATCACTTTTTTGCTTTATGCTTGCATAATTTGGTGCCTTTGCTTTTTGTTTCTGCTTTGTCGTCTTTTGAATGAGATTTGGCTCTTCATATTCGTTGTGGCAGATTATTTAATATAGTTGATAAGTTGACAAAAAGTTGGGCTAAGTCCACTCATGAGTTTGTCACACATTTTTGTTTGTCATAACTAAGGAAGGTTAAATGACCACTGGAAAGTCTGATTGTATCGATAGAATAGTATGGTTGTGCTTGCAGTTCTGTTCACTATGTAGCATGACTGTGTTGTTTTCAAATTTTAATGAAGCTATTCTAAATTGAATTTCTTGATTTATTGCAGAATGATATCCAGGATTTGAAACAAATAGTACCTGTTCATAATTCACATGTAATTGCTCTTACCCAAGTCTGTCCAAACAACCTCAATGGAGTTCTTCTAACGTAAGTTCTTAATTTAATTTGGTTTTTGGGTGATGAATAAAAGTCTTTTTGATGCTCTTCCAAGTGGATTTAGGCTTACCTTGTTATTGTGACATTTTTTGCTCACATCTTTATTCTGTTTACTGTGAGTAGTTTGATTGTGTTTGTTTCTGGATGAAGGCCCCTTGATCTTTGTGATACAAATGCGCCAACCCCAGATGCCCTTTCCCTTGGGTACCAAGGTTCAACTGCTGGTGGTTTGGCATTATCAAATCAAGGTTCATTGCCATCAATGCACCCCACATCAGGGGCAAATTCCTCACTTCCAGGTTCTTCTGGCTTGGCACTTGGTAATAACTTGACATCACCATCTGGTCCAGTTCCTGCCTCTGTCAGGTATATGCTTAATGTGGATGGTAGATCTCTGCACAACTGTGCTATTACATACATACATTTTATAACTCTGATGGGTATGTGTGTTTTCCCAGGGATATTAGGTATGGGGTTCCGAGAACTTCACCTTTATCTGTCGATGAGCAGCAGAGAATGCAACAGTATAATCAAATGATATCTGGCAGAAATATGCAGCAGGCTAGCATGTCCGTTCCTGGATCCCTTTCTGGAAGTGATCGTGGTGTTCGTATGCTGCATGGTGGAAATGGTATGGGCATGATGTGTGGCATGAATAGAAGCATGTCCATGTCAAGGCCTGGGCTTCAAGGTATGGCACCATCATCTATGCTGAATTCTGGAAATTTGCATTCCTCTAGCATGGTGGGGATGCCGAGCCCTGTAAATATGCACTCAGGAGTTGGTACAGGACAAGGCAACTCAATGCTGAGACCTCGTGAGGCTCTACATGTGATAAGGGTGAGAAGTTCTCTTGTTCTATCATTCAAGGTTTAACTGATTCTATACACTATTTGGTTGGGATTTCCAAGTATGGATTTGAAACTTTTCACCCTCCGAGCTGTTTTTTTAGTTTTTATCAAGTCCTAAATAGCCTTGTTGGAGTTTCTTATGTGATCTGTTCCTCAGCCAATTAGTATGTTATAAGTTGATGACTGTCAGTTTTATTTTGGGAAGCCTATATTTTGATTTCATTTCATTTCTGCTGATAAATATATCCCCATTGTCATTAGCCGGGTCATAATCCAGAACATCAAAGGCAAATGATGGTTCCAGAGCTGCCGGTTCAGGTCTCCCAAGGGGCCAGCCAGGGTATCTCGGCCTTTAATGGGTTGAGTTCTGCCTTTAATAATCAGACATCTCCACCACCTGTCCAGCCATACCCAGGGCATGCTCAGCAGCCACATCAGATACCTCAGCAACAGTCTCATCTCAGCAGTTCTCATCCTCATCTTCAAGGTACAAATCATGCCACTAATCCCCAGCAGCAAGCCTTGGCACTCCGTTTGGCCAAGGAAAGGCGGCTGCAGCACCAGCAACGATATCTGCAGCAGCAACAATTTGCTTCATCAAATACACTGATGCCGCATGTTCAGGCACAGTCCCAACTTCCCGTGTCATCAGCTTCACAGAACAGTTCTCAGATTCAATCTCAAAATTCATCTCAGCAAGGAGTACCTGTCTCCCCTGTAACATCTCAGCACCAGCAGCAGAAACATCACCTGCCACAACATGGTTTCAGCAGGAATCCTGGTGCTAGTGGATTGACCAACCAAGCAGTTAAACAACGGCAACGACAGCCACAACAGCAGCAATATCAGCAGCCTGGTAGGCAGCATCCTAATCCACGGCAGCATGCAGAGTCTCAGCAACAGGCTAAACTTGTGAAGGGAATAGGAAGAGGAAATATGTTGGCTCATCAGAACATCTCTTTGGATGCTTCTCATCTAAATGGCCTCTCTATACCTCCAGGAAGTCAAAACCCTGAGAAAGGGGACCCAGTGATGCACGTAATGCAAGGACAGAACTCATATCCTGAATCTGGTTTAAGTTCAAATCAACAGTCAAAGCCATTGCCTTCTGTTCATTCTACAAACCATTCTCAGTTGCAGCAGAAGCTGCATCCTGCGGCAACAGCCACTTCATCAAAGCATGCTCAATCAATGGTATCTGCTGATAGTAGTGCTCAAGAATCATCAGGACATATTTTGTCATCACCACAACCAGCTGTTATTACTTCTAATCATCACCAGATGCAGCTACAATCTCATCCTCAGTCTAAGCAAATTAATCAAACTCAATCAAACGTGCAGAGAATGATACAGCAGAGTCGTGCAGTACATTCTGAGTTGCCAAGCAAATCTCAGTCTGATCCCACTCAAGTTGATCAGCAGCCTACTAACAGTACTTCTGAGGTTAGCATGAGCTCTGTTATGACTCAGGGTTGCATTGATTCAGCGAATGTGGTATCTGCCATTCCTACTGCATCTTCTCAGTGGAAAACATCAGAACCTCCATCTGACTCCAATATGCCCAATTCAGCCATGCAAGCAGGCTCCTTGGGAAATGCAGCTGCTGGAAATTCAGCTGTAAAAGAGCCATTGCCACAGATTAGTCAAGGAATAGGCTCAAGACAGTTGTCGGTTAATTTGCCTTCTCATTCACAGAATTCTGGGGCACATTGGCCGCAGCAGCCACTGCCGCTGCAACAGTCTTCATCACAGCCCGTCCTATCCCAACAGCCATATAAGCCACAAGAACAGCAACTGCAAAAGCAACAGGATCAAGAGAAAAATTCACCCAAACAGGTGGCTTTACAACATCAGTCTCAGCAGCAAGTGCAACCAGGACAAAGCAGTCTGTTCATCCGTCCCCCAAATTCTAGAGTGGAGTGACGCATTCTATAGCTGGAGCTGCCAAGAGTGGTTGGTTCTGTCAGGAATGGAGTCTGTATGCTCTTTTGACAGCAATGTACAGGTATTTAAATTTCTATCTTTGCTAACTTGTACAATTATATTGAGCATTGAACTACATGAATTTGTTCTTTTGGAGGGATGTGCAATGTCATTTGTTTTGGAAGCATATGAAACATTTATTGCTGAGCAAATGTCGGATAGAAATTCTGAACTTATGCTAGTGTGGATGGCAATATTTTCCATTGGTCATTGCAGTAGTTAAAAACAGTCTGACTTTGTCTATGATGGTGGCTACTGCTATAATTTTAATTTTAATATGCTACAATGGTGATTTTCATTGTGATGGCAGATTTCCATCTTTTCTGTTTTTGGATACAATGACAATTTTAACTACACCCAGGGGTTGAACCCCTGACCTCCCTGCTATGAGGGTGGATTTTATGCCATCATGACAAACGATCATTGGAAAATTTCCATCTTGCTTGAAATGAGACTGTAAAATCATTGTTGTAGGAGTATGAGTTTATGCTCTCTACTATAAAATGTTTGTTGAGACGCAGGCTGTTCAATCCTATTATTTTACTGCTGTCCTTTAATATCAGTTGAGTAGATAATGAGATTGATTAATGATGCATGTTTCATGCATGGTAACTGTTGATGGCCTTGTATAAATTAGAATTCCTAATACAATGATGGAAAGAGATTTTTATAGTGATGAAATTTAGTCTTGTTAGGTATTGCGTTGGTGGTGCTGTTATTTTTTGTTAGTTATAGCGTCAGTGCTGTTGGTGATTGTGCATAAATGTTCCTTGTTAAATGATTGTCTGTTTTTTTCCCTGCTGGAAATGTCTGTTTTGGTTTTTAATGAGAGAACCAAAAAATGTAGAATGACCCTGTTTATGTCATGGTTTTTTTTTTTTTTGCAGATGAAGTTGGTTACCCATGAGGACAACAGAAATCCATTGTTTTCTGCAGGTCCTGTTAAAAATTCACGAAACTTATATTGGCAGGCATTCCTTTAGTTTATTCTTTTTCTGCAAATCTTGTATATTACCACTGTATTTAGAGGGTTATTCCCCGACCTCCACTTTTTTTTTTTTCTTTTTCTTTTTTGGTTTCTTGGGGAAGAGACGAATATAGAGGTATATGTACAGGGCCGTCTCTTTTCCTTGTAGTTGTAACCCCTGGTTTTTTTTTCCCCTTGTTCTTCCTGCCTATGTGCAGAAGAACGTAACCCTCTTCCTTTTTTGCCCTAGTAGATTAGTGGATGTATTATTACCCTCTCAGATAAATGGGATAGCAATCATTTTTCTGGGCAAACAGCCAATTGAAAGTATTGTGAATATAAATCTCTGGTGTATGAATTGGCCAAAGCTGTCTTTTATTATCTAGCATAAAGTACATCGATCTGTACTTGGGGAATTATCAAGTAAGCTGTTTTCAGTTTCTGCAATGCAACGTATCATCAGAGCCGATCCCTGTATCATAATGGATATAAAGTGACATTTTCTTGAAACTTCAGTTTGAAATGGTTGTTATGAACAGGTTTTGAAGTGCACACCATTGTTATGGCTGGCGGGTGATTGGACTTGGTATGTGTTTTTCCACTTGGGCCTTTTTGAAGGCAACATTTAAATTTTAATTTTTCAAGTTGTTATTTTTCCTAGGTAAAGCATATGCATTCTTGTGATTATGTTCTGATGTCTGCAGTTTCGTTATAATACTGTGTCCATGTGATGACAACCTAAGTGGTTGCTCATTTTGCATCATATATTTAACTATTTTCTCAATAAACCTTAAAAAGTAAGGAAAGAGGTAAAGGGTAGAAGTGAACTTGATATATGAAATGTTTCTTTTTTTTTAGATTTGAAATTTTGAATCAATGGTTCTATTCTATAATATTGAGATATGCAAGTTCTCGTATCCAAATGTATTAATAGCATTATCTGTTGATGATTGAAAATCCTTGTCTAAGTAAGAATTAGTATGTCATGGTTCAAGTGCCACAGCATTTTCGGAATTGAATTATCTAGCTGGAGGAGTTTATGTATAATGTTCATTCCTGTTCCCATATATAATATATTGGCTTAATTTGTTTTTAATGGTTGGGTTTCTGTATTCTTGAAAGTTTGGTTAATGATAAAGTACAATGGTATTGTTTAATTCATGTAGCTGATCTCATCTAGCAGAATAAAGCTTCTTGTTGGTTGGTTGGGTTTCTATGTTTGTTTGTTTGTTGGAGAATTGGAGGGTTTGGATTTTCTTGACACGTACACTCATATTGCTGTCCTTGATTATATAATGTGTTGTTTTTGTAAACTAGAGGTGCTCGATGTCAATTCAGAATGTGTCAATGGAACTTTGTGATCTGTCGCAGGTGGGATCCTGGCTGTCTATCTAAAGTTTCTATCTTGATTCTTTTAGCCTCAGGAGTTCAGTGTTTCTGATCGTACAACTGCTGCTGAGCCAACAAGAATCTATGCGTGATTTGGTAGGAGTTTTGTCCTTAAAAGTTTTTCAAGGTCTATTTGGTTATTAAAAAAAAACAAAAGAAAAGGAATAGATTGAAAACAATAAAGGTAAAAATGAGATAATCAAAAGAAATAATGAATTACATTCATAAAGGAGGGGCTCCAGTTAATTCAATTTATAACGCTAAGAATCATGATTATAAAATTATTTATAAAATTTTTGGAGGGGGTGATGATTTTCACAGTTGTAGTATTAATAAGTTTTCATACTTATCATGAAAAAGAAGGATGATTTAATTTATTTTTGTATTGTCTATTCAATTTATTTTTTTTCTAGTAATTAGATGGGATTCAATTAAAGTAATTAATGCTTTGTATGCATGTGTTTAATTGCAGTCCGTAAAAAGGGATTGAGAAAAGGTTTCCCATATTGAGGTTTGGAGATACCCCCTGTTGGGATATTAGTTTGAAGTGCATGTGGAACCTTTCACCAAAGTTAAACTAATGTTTTTTCTTTGTCGAAATGAAGAGTTATTTGGATTCGATTTAAAGGTAGTTTTATAGGTTAAACTGTTGTTTTGCGAAGACGAAGTCACGGACCTGGGACCCTGGCTTAGGAGTGGTGAAAATTTTAAAATAAATAAATTAATGGCAATACCTATTGTCGAATTTATTTAAATATTGAAATTATGTATGTATGCACACCTTGCAATTTAGTATGATTGCAAATTTATTTAATTCATCTTAATTTATTGGTCAACATTTAATTACTAGAATTTAGTTGAATTTCTGTAATAATATCTTTTTGTTCATAATTGTTTTTTTTTCCAAAATTTAAATACTTTGCAAACTATTTATTGAAAAAAAAAAGAACTTGTTTCACCATAACACAATGCAAAATTAAAATTAAAATATTCCTCAATTCATACATCTTTTTGACAATATAATTAGAACAATGCCTTAAAAAAAACCAACCATATAATGAGCAAATAAAAATATATAAATTATCTCTTGAACTGAGTTTCTTAGAAAGACCTTGAATATGGGGCAAGTCTGAGTACTGCAGTTTTATTTTGAAAATTTGAACTAACTAATTATTAGCGAAAATATAAGTAGAACTTAACAAACTCTTTTATATATATACATACGAAATCGTAGCGCTTTGCTGGAATTTGTGTTTACATATACACAAATTGAGCATAAATTGCAATTTTCCCAATATCTTGCAATCATATCTAAAGGACGCATTAATAATCATATGACGTCATATAGTATTTATCCTCAACAAGTGGTCAGGCCAAATTAAAGGGCATTTTTTATCGAGGGAAAATGGCAATTAAAAATCTGTAAGAACATTAGTAATACTTACAAATATTAAATTATTGAAATTTTAATAAAAAATCATAATCTTTACTTATAATTAAAAAAATGTGAATATTCAATTGAAAAACTTACTAACTATATACTCAAGACTATTTATAATATTAGTTGTAAATTTATGAAAGTTAATTGAGAATCTTAATTTTTTACTGTCAATATACAAACAACCCACTTAAAAAATCAACTAAACATAATTAAAATTATTTATAACATTAATTAAGAATTTACCAGAATCAATTATAAATTACAAGTTAATTACTTATTATTTTTTGCTTTCAATATATAAATAAATCATTTAAAAAATTTACTAAATATATTTAAAATTATTTGTAACGTCAATTGAGAATTTATAAAAATTGATTGTAAATTGTAAGACAAAAAAAAAAAATCAACAAAAGAAAGTTAAAAATCTTTGTAAAATTAACTGGGAATTCATTTACCATTGTAATAAATAGAATGACGCATTACACGCACACATGGAGGAAAATGAAAGGAAGACACTAATCATATTCATTTCTTACGGTACTTTCAATAACCAAATGTGATGGGTGAAGGGAAGGCAATAGCGAAGAACAAGAACTAAATAATTTCTGCAAGGCCTATAACCTTTATTATCGTTTCTCATTAATATCTGTCCCCTTTAATATCTTTTTTATGTGAGGACATAACAGTTGTTTCCTCTCACATCATTTCCATCACATGCAAAATTTATAATCCTGTTTTTTCCAAAAAAGAAATCAAGGTCTTTCAACAGAATTTCGAAACAATGCATAAATCCTTTTCAATAAAACAGAATTCATAAATCTTAATTAGAACTGGTTTCAAAGATGCTCGCTCAAGTGATACATTTATGCTCCAGTAAGCATTCAACCTAAAGAGTGCTAACTGCCTCATCACACAATTGAAGCTACAAAGCCATTTCATTAGATAATCGTAGAACATAAAAGAGGTCAGGAGTTTGGTGGGCATTGCTGCATAAAATAGAATGATCAAACATAAGAAATTAGCCAGAAGGCTTCAAGGAGTTCCCTCAGAGAGATAATTTATAATGCAAGTAGAATTAGCATTACCAAGAATGTGGATGGCATTGTATCACATTCAACATGATAGATTGCCTCAAGGGACTGTGGAGGAGGTTGAGAAGGAACAAAGAAATTTAATTTGGGGAAACGTATAGGGAAACAGATGACATGCCATTGCTTGGGAAACAATGTGCATGGCGAATGACGTAGGTGGACTGGGTATTAAATCTCTTGAAGGAATGAATAATGCATTTATGATGAAAATGCTTTGGAGAATGAATGCAAAACCAAACGAACTGTGGGTCAGGGTGCGATGGGGGAAGCATGAGAGAGGAGTGAATGAGAGGGGCCCAATAATTAAAGCGCCACTGATTCCCGTCTATGGAAGGAGCCAGCTAAGATGTGGGACCCCTTTCATCATAATTTGTTAATGGAGATAAAAAATGGAAGAGGTACGAGGGTATGGCATGATAGGTGGTTGGGACAAGAGAATGAACTTGTTAACTGATAGATGAAGGAGCTGAGATGGAGCAAAAATTTGAGAGTGAGTGACCTTCTGACTGAAGAGCGTGCATGGAATATGGACTTAATAGCAAATCTGTTTCCTCCTAACGTTGTCAGGCAAATCAAGGCCATGGTTCCACCCGGAGAAGTTGGAGGAGAGGATTAGAATGTTCGCATGGATGGTTATACACATGAGACTTCCAACCAGAGCTACGGTAAGTAAATGGGATGGAGAAAGTGATAGCTGCCCAAGGTGTAATCAAGCTAGAGAAGACATTCTCCATGTACTTCGAGATTGCTACTTTGCTACCAGAATATGAAGTTACTGACAAAAGTGGAGAGGGAGGAGTTTTTTGGAGATGAATAGACTCAAAGCAACATGCAAAGAAGAAAATTGGTGGAGAAGAAGTTTAATTGGCCGGAAGTGTTTTGGGTCACAGCATGTTTATATCGAGATGAAGGAATAGCTATTTCACAATTACATGACCAGGATTTCAAAGATCCTTGGAATACTGTGGAAGTGATAATACAGAACCTACAGAATTATAATAGGAGAGGAGAAGAGGAGGTAGAGGTAGTTACAGAAGAGGGGAGGAAATTGTTCTGGTAAAATGGAAACCCCTAGAGTAGGTTGGCGCAAACTCAACACTGATGGAATGAAAACTCGGGATGGTCTAGCGGGCTGTGGAGGAGTCATAAGGGGAGATTGTGGTGAACGGATTAGAGCAATCACACATAAACTAGGACAGTGTGAGAGCATATTAGCAGAAGCATGAGGGGTTCTGGACGGACTTAAATTATGTTGGGAAATGGGATTTAGAAAAGTCGAAGTGGAAGGGCATGCAGCTAAGGTCATTGATCACTCCAAAATGTGTCATTGATAGAGGGGTGTCACATGATCACAGCGAGAATACAGAGGTTTCAACAGCTTGATTGGCAAATTCAGTTTATGCACATTTATTGGGAAGGCAACCGCTGTGTAGATAAACTAGCCTCAATGAGTTTAGACCAGAGGGAGACGATGACAGTATGGGAACGACCTCCTGAGGAGGTGAGAAATTTTAGAATTAGATTTAGGTGGACCTGGAGTTCCTCGTAGTGTAGCTTGTACTGTGTAATCTGGCCTTGCCCCTTGTTTCACCCCAAAAAAAAAAATATAGCATCACCTAACAAAATGCTGAGAATATGGCGAAATTTCTTTTCAGTGTGTTTTTGGTACCATAACACAAGTTCAAAGCCAGCTTATTAAGATACCAGAATATGAACTACAATAATTAGAATGAAGCATTTGAGATATAATGAAGATAGACCCAACAATTACGTTTGGCCTTTTGCCCAAGCTTACATCCAAAAAGGGATCATATCAAATTACTGCTAGCATCCAATGAACAAAGAATACATGTAGATAAACAACAGATCAAATCAAGTTCTGACAGCATTCAATGAAGTGATGAACATGGTTACATGAATCATAAAGGATTTTAGATCAATTACAAAAAAAAAAAAATCCATGGAAGACAGATTAATCTCAAATGTCTGACTACTCTAAATATTTATAAATCTACTGGACTATTTTATATTCATTTAAAAGTGCAATTAACAAGAAGGAAGATGAAGTGTTAACATATACACTTGCTGAATTTGCTCAAAAATGTTGGTTCATTTGCATTTTACTTCCATCCCTAGATAAAATCAAAAATGGAATTGTGGTATACATAAATCTCAAATTTGAAAACCAGCTTATATTCAAAGAGGAAAAAGATTCTCCTTTTGCAGCAGGACATTTGTAAAACTAAAATCCTGAAATAGAACAAGAAATTCCAATCAGGCAGGAAACAAATAACGCTGGAAAAATAAACATCTTCATAAAATATTCTATAAAAGCTGCCAGGGTTCGGTGTTAATTAATAAGATGCTTTAGTGCATGCATTATGGTGTATTAACCATAAGCCATCAATAATGCAACTCATTTCTCTTAGGCTCCATGCTCAAAATATTCATCTAATTATAACAGTAACAATTATTCAAGAATAGTGAGCATGTTATTTTATTAATATATATATATATATATATATATATAAACCCCTATAAAACGGTGGTAATGACAAGAACGAAATTTTACAGCTTAAGAAAAAAATAATAGAAAGACGCTTAAATATTTAGATTTCAGGACTTATCTTCATCCTCTTAGGGAACCCAAAAGCCTTCCCAATTGAATCAACAATTCTCTGCTGCGATTTTACAATCATCTCTATGCGCTTATTCTCCATCTCCAACCTACACCTCTCAGTTTCCTTCATCATCTCCATTTTCAAATTCTCCATCCCAATAAACCTTTCTGCAAAAGCCTTCATCTCTGCAGCCAACCCAGAAACCAATCCCATTCCTTTCACAATTCTCTCACCATTTACCTCCTCGACATTCTCTTCGACCTCTTCCTCTTCTTCCTCTTCGGCGATCCTCCGTATCCTCTTAGCTACTTGTCCTCGAGAAAATTCAGGAACTTTATACTTGTTTTCAGGTCGCTGGTTGAGAAAATAATTAGTAGTCCTTAACTGGCTATACTGCTGTCTCTCATCAATCTGCTCCTCCTCCTCCTCCTCCTCCTCATCATCATCATCAACGTCAACGTCATTTTCCTCCTCATTATCATCACAATCAAACGGCATGAATGCCACAAGGGGTTGGGCAGAAATAGGCATAGGGCCTTTCTCTAATTGGTCCATGAGGTCAAAGTATTGCCAAACGCGACCGCCACTGGAGAAAGCAGTGAGACGTTGGTTCTCGGCACGATAACGTTGACGGAGCTTTTCCATTTTGTGGCGGCACTGGACGGCGGTCTTGGAAGGCTCATTGTAGCCGCATCGGACGGCGACTGTAACGGCGACCTCTTCCCACTGGTTGGCCTTGAGAGGACCTCGCATGAGGGAATACCATTTCTCCTGGTATGCTTGGATGAGATTGATTGTTTCTTGATGGGTCCATGGAATTGATTGGGGTTTCTTGGAGGGCGAGGCGGTGTTGGTGAGTGGGGAGAAGGGTTTAGGTGAGGGAGGTGAGGCCATTGACAGGCTCTTCTTCCACGTTGGTGCTTATTTTCGTCGGCTGTTCTTTGGGATTTATTTATGTGAGGGTGGGTTAATCTAATTGAAGGGTAAGGGCTGGGTTTTGGTCGACATTCGGTTGTGGTGGTTGTAGCGGCTATGTCGGTGACGGTGGTTGTTAATTCGGCGGCGATGGCGATGGCCGACTCGGGTCGGTTGGGTGATGGGAACAGTGAGAAGGTGGGCTTAGTTGCAATTCGCAAGGATACCATCCAGTTAAGACCCCGCCACCACAATTTCCAGTCGGGGCCTGGCTGGCTTTTATAGGCTCGGCTTTTGAGGGTTAAAGTCTATAAATCCGATTATTTCAAAAATTTATTATTTTTATAAACCTGATTTTCATTCAAACGACTTCACACTAGACTGCAAGCCCCTTTTAATTTTTTTTATTTTTTTAAAAATTAAAATTTTTAATTATAATATTTCATATTTTTTAAAATACAAGTTATAATATTTAAAAATTAATATTAAATAATAAAAATTCTTGTATATTACTCCCTTCCATATTTATTATAACACATTTTTAATTGTTTTATGTATTTTTTAAAAAAATTAATTTTTTTATATAACAAAAAATTTATATATACTTTTATTTTTATCTTTAATTTTAAATAATATTACAACTACGCATTAATGCTAATTAAAAAATAAAATTAAAAATTTTGGTTTAATTATTAAAAGGTATCATTATTTTGAATTAAAAATTATTTTTAGAAAGTGTCTTGTAAATAAAATTGAAAGGAGTAAAATATAAACATATATTTTAATTTAAATTTAATTTAAAAAATTAAAATATTTTATTTTTTAGGAGTAAAAATAAACTGGCCCTAAAAATGCTATAAGTCTAAGTCTATTTTTTTAAGACCTAACAAAGTTGAGTTTTAAAGATTGATTTTCATTAAAGAAATACCACTTTTAAAAGCCCAAACCTTTAGAAAAAAAGAAGCTTAACTAGAGAGTTTGTCAAGCTCAGTCTTATTCCGGACTCTAATAAAATTAGGCAATTTGTGGAGAGAAAGTAATTTTACATACAATTATACTTATTTTGATTGTTAAATTTGAGATAATGACAAAAAAGGACCATTTGAAAATATGGAAGGAAAACATAACTATTGGTTAGTAACGTGTTTTGGTATGCATTCTATAATTTTTTCGTTACTTCAAATCTTTCTAGTTTATCATGTCTATAGTATTAGTCTCTCTCTCTCCCTCCCTCCCCCCCCCCTCTCTCTCTCTTATATGCTAGAAAGAATTATGAGTGACATTAAGGATGTTAAATATGCTGATTTGTGATTAATGTCATTAATCTTTATGACAAGATAGAATTATGATTTAATTAGTTGAAACTTGAAACAAAACAAAATAGGGTATTGTTAATTTATTGAATCACGATTCCTCTTCAACACATATTAATGGCGTTAATCATGATTAATATATTTAACACTATTAATGCCATCTCATATCATTCTTATGGACATATTCAAAAATAAAAAAACTAATGTTGCAAATGGGATAAACTAGAGGGAACAAGGATAATGAAAGAAAACTATAGAGACCTATATTAAAATTATATAACCAATATGTTTTCTTAAATATAAATGACAAATGAAAATCTCGAAAAGACATGGAAGGATCATATTAAAACAACGATTTTAAAAATTGCCCTTGTCGCCAACTGCACAATTTAGCTACTGAATGGTCGCTCATTTAAGGAATGCTTGTAAATGCAAGGAAAGTTATTTTGTAAATTAATAAAAAAGTTAATTGTAAATGGGGAAAAAAAAAGCCTCATGACTTCTTGTGAATTTAAGGATATGAATTTTAGATGGTCACTTGCAAATATATAGAAAATTAGTTATGAATGAAGAAATAGTTTCTTAGAAAATAGTTAATGGAACACCACTAATTAATTAAGAAAATCAATTATAAATTTAAGAAATATCACCTGTGAATCAATGGCAAGTCAACTATAAACTATAGTATAATGTCCCTCCCAA
Organism: Prosopis cineraria; assembly: GCF_029017545.1. NCBI lineage: Eukaryota > Viridiplantae > Streptophyta > Magnoliopsida > Fabales > Fabaceae > Prosopis > Prosopis cineraria. The sequence goes on from NW_026555344.1 coordinate 35,899,220, forward strand.
CATTATCAAATTGTAACACACATATTGTACAAAAGCAATTAGAGATCCTTAAGTTCTCCAAGTTACCCTAACCCTAATATATCAATAATATAGAAATTAAATATTTGGAAAAAAGTTGGGATCTCAAAATTCTTTGAAAATTAGTTTAAACCATTCATAAGTAGGTATTTATGCACAACGGGAATTGCATAAACACCAATTTTGAAGAAAACAAGGCAAAATAATGATTTTAAACAAATTAGGTTGTATGCTGTGACATGTAGTATAAAAACACAAGTGTATGCTCTGTGCCATACACCTTGGCACACAAGATAGAATTCACTAGCATGACAGCTCGACATATGTAAGCTTTTGGTGTACACTATTTCCATATATAATATTTGATTATAGTGATTCAAGCACCTATATAAAACTTGTTTTAAAATCTAATTAATGGCACATGTTTTATTCCTTTTTTGTAAAAAAAATAGACATTCGAATGCAAAATGATTGTTTTATAGTATTTTCACTCATTTGGGTGTCTCAAAACTAAACCGTATATCATTGGCCACTTTTAAAGCCTTGACCATATATGGTGGGATATTTGACACCTAATTAAACAATCATATATCAAAATCACAAACATACATCATTTTGGCCACTGAATTGCTCATTATCACACAAAATAGGGCCGTTTTCACACACACACACATGCTCTTGGCCAAATTTCACACAGTCATCATTTTCAAATATGCAAACATGCACTTGAAATAATAACTTAATCCTCTTTAACAAAATTCATCACATCTCACATATTTAACATTCCAGGGCTAAGTTACACATACAATTACCTAAGTGCATCAAACATCATATAGAAATGCAATCCTGCATCAACTTATATATATAACAATATTTGAAAAAATTCAAACTCATTATACCAACTTAGATGGGCTATCAATAGTCCCACCACTCTTAGCTTTGGTCTTTTTCTCTGCTACCTCAATGTCAGAACCTATAAAATGATAACCATAGGTGAGATAAACATTTTGGTAATAAAAATAATTCATCATTATCTATCAACAGAAATAACTATAAACAAGTAAACAAAAAACTTGCATTAGTTTCACAAATACTATATATATATATATATATATATATTTTCAAAACCATTCACATACTCACATGATCATCTATTCACCAAACCTCCATGCTCCCCAACTGAACCCATATGGTCAACTAGACTAATCCTATATACATTGATCAAAGCACACCTTCAGTAGTAGAAATACCCAACCGAAAATATTCTATTTCACTTCTAGATTATAGATTCCCCTTGTCATACACTCACACGAGATAGGGATGTTATTGACTTCTAACCTCACCTTCATGGGCATTAGGAAGTTACCAAACTGCTTGAATTGTCATATGGGAACAGTCTTAAATATTTGTTACACCAGATTGCCTCATGGCGTTAGCTCAACCATATAATTTTTTTTCAAACATCTCCACTTAACTCAAGGTGAACTCACACACCCTAACATGATCATGCCTCTTTTCACATGTAATACCATATTTCAATTAGACATACATACATACATATGTACATACATAATAATTACTTTTAAAACCAAATTCGCAATTAATCTAGTTTATAAATATGTGCACGTGTGCGTGTATATCATAATTACTTTTAAAACCAATTTCGTAATTAATGTAGTTTATAAATCAAATCTTTTCTATGTCAAAACATGCAAACACATGCAATCTCGAAACATGTCAATAATTTAAAACATGTATCACATTTTTGTACGTACTTATAAACAATTAAGCCAATTAATAAATATAATGAATTATTTGATTACCTCAACCTTTTTATTTTTAGAAAGGTTACCCATGGTACTTCTCAAATTCTTATCTTCCACTTGGTAAGTTAATGTGTTAGTCTCATGAATCTACACAATTTAGTATTATAAGTTAATTATCAAATTGATAAAAGCACTAATTACCATAATAAATAATAATTAACCACCTAACCACTCCCATATAACCATATTAGGTTTTAATTATTCTCTTTAAGCATTTTACCACTTCTATTAGCTCAAACATAACCCACACTAACATCTTCACTCTTTAAAACTTCACAATTCAGGCAAAATCAAGTTTACAGCCTCAAAGCTTAGTCATTAATTTCCTAGCCAATCACAAAATCTTAATTTAACTCTTAAGAGTCTTTTTATTACTAAAGGGTAAGAAAACAACCTCTTAAAACTCACTGATTTAATTTTTTTATATTCCAAACTAAGAGAAATTAGGATAGAATGGGAATATAGGGCAGTACGAAACTTAGTTGGTAAATGACAGATCGAAAACCAAGTGGCTGTGGATCCTTGCCCTAGTAAACAATACCTCTTTCCCCCTCTTTGTTCGCATTTTCCTTCCCTTTTCTCTTTGTACCATGAGCTAATCCACACCTTTTAAAGTTAAAATTTTGTACCATGCATTGTGGCGCATGCAATTTATGCCACTGTATGTGGTACGGTGAAAAAAATCTCACTACTGCTCGCATGTTTCTTTCCAAAATATCATTTTTCCACTCGATCCTAGTCATTCAACATGCCAAAACATTAGTTCACCATTCAAAACTCTAATTATTTAATTAATTCACTAATTTATTAATTTACTTTTAATTAACAATTAGCTTTCGAATTAAAAATCCAAGATGTTATGTATAGATAGTCTCATGAATTTATATATCATCATTTGTAAATTTAAGGATAGTCACTAGAAAATTTACTTGTGAATTTGTGGTCACTTTATGAATTTTAGAAAATTTATTTGTGAATTTGTGAAAAATAATTGTGAATGAGTAAATAGTTTAGTGCATTTATGTATTGTCACTTGTAATTTAAGGAATGCTAATCATGAATTTAATGAATGTCTTGTAAATTTGTGGAAAGTTAATTAGAAATAGATAGATAGTTTCTTGTGAATAGTTTTAATTGTAAATCTCCAATCTAAAGACAAAAGCAAATGTTTGCAAACATTTACAATGAATGTCAAAATAATTGAATTTTTTTTAACCCAAAGTGTGAAAGAGAAAATACATGTGTTAAAATTTATCTCACTAGAGCGAATATGAAGCAAAGTATTTTGTTTTATCGCACTATATAGCAAGGAGGGGAGGAAGATGGTTTGAAGTTTGCTTTAGATGCGAGATTTTGGCATCATTTTGTAAGTTTTATAGACAACATTTGCTATAATAAAACAAATAATGGATATTTTTGCTCTAAACCCATTTACACATGACATTGTTGGTGGGATTCACAATCCTTATTCAAATAGATGCATGTTTGTTCTCAATTAGGTATTGAGGATTTTTGCACCATTTTTTAGGATTCATGGATAAAAGTGCACAATACATAAGTTAAAAATACTAAATACTCCTCTCAAAATTCTTTGTGAATAGATTTGCACATTAATGGATTATATAATAAGATCAAGTATATAAGTTTGGGAGAATATCAATAAGGCCCCCTCAAGAACAATATTTGCAAGTCATACCTAGGGTCCTTAACTAAAATTAAATTTTTTGGTTTGATAATTTATTTATATTAACTAGTCATATTTGAATATTAATAAGTTATTATTAAAATATAAATAATTAATACAATCATATTATAATAAAGTAAAGTATAATTTTTAATTCTTTAACTTTATATAACATTTTAATTTAATTTCTTAATTTTATAAATTATTTTTTTAATCCTTTAATTTTAATATTGTTATTTTTAAATAATTATTTTTATGTCAGATGTTATTATTTTAAAAAAATAAAATTTAATATTTTAACATTCAATAATTTTTTATCAAAATTTAAAAATTTAATATAAAAATTTATTGAAATAAAATTAACAGGGTTAAAATTAACAAAATAAAAAAATATTTTATAAAATTATAAAATTAAAATAATACTTTATATAAAATCAAAAGATTAAATATATACTTTGTCCTACCCTCCATTGAACCTGTTCTTCCTCATTTTTCAATCATCCTTCGCTCGCCACCGCCGTCGCTCGTCCCAACCTTGACCTGCAGCAGGGCCAGTCGTCTCTGTCGCTGTCCCGGTCGCCGTCACCACTGCCACAGGTTTCACGTTTCCCCATCACCTGCTACTGCCTTTTATTTGCTGCTCCATCACCGATTATGATGAAAAAGGGTCATTTGCTGTCAAAGAATGCTACGTATATTCGCAAATTTATGATATGCGGATTATGTGAATCAATTAGCTCATCGGATTCTCTCTTTGTGCTGTTTGGAATTCGCTCGAGCCAATCAGCGAGTCGTTGGGCAAATGCCTTCTCTTTTCAGTCAACAGTAGCAGTCCAAGCCCGGCGGAGCGAAAGTCAGTGGCAGACACTATCATACATTATATATAGCTCAAGGAAGAAGGGAGGAGGGAGCTTCGTCAAAGAAGAAATTCAGCAATAACTGGTCATCCTCGTTCTTTTCTTCCTGAGTTGCATGCAATTTCCCACTTTTTAGAAAAGCTTTCAGAAAGCTACATGCTATATCTCATTCCTGCTTTTCTTTTTCCTAATTAGCTTGGAGCTGCAACCTTGTGTGCTTAAATAATTTCCGTTATAGTATGTTATATGGTTGCTATTTGTTTAAAATATTTGTTGGCAGACACATTTTGAACGAGGCACCGTACAAAACATCAGATGCCATCTTAATTCTGCAGAATCAAAGGGAACACTTTTCGTTTCCAGCTGACTCATTACGTGGAACAAGAGAGTGCTTTCTGAAACCTGTTGCTTTGTATGAATAGTGTTACTAAATTAACAGCGGAACAACTTGTTAAACTGAACAGTCGGCTTGCAGAGCTCACTCGCTCAGGCCATTTCTCAGACTGCCTCAAACTGTTTGGCCAAATTCAATCATCATACTCCCTAAGACCTGATCAGTACACCCTTTCCACAGCTCTCACAGTCTGTGCCAACACTCGCAATGTCTTTTTTGGTAACCAGCTACATGCATACGCCATTCAAACTGGCCTCAAAGCCTACTCTTTTGTTGCAAATTCTTTACTTTCATTGCATGCAAAGAAGAAAGATCTCAATTCTGTTCTGTGGGTCTTCAAAGATATTGAATACCCAGATGTATATTCTTGGACAACATTGCTAGCTGCTTGTACTAGGTTGGGGAACATTGGTTATGCCTTCCAACTCTTTGTTGAAATGCCAAAGAGTAACGTGGCGATTTGGAATGCCATAATTACTGGATGTACGGATAATGGGCATGAAAAGGTTGCTATGTATCTATTCAGAGAGATGCATAGAATGGATGTAAAACCTGACAATTACACGTTAGCCAGCATATTGAGTTTGTGCTCTATGAATATTTTGGAGTATGGGCAACATGTTCATTCGGCAGCAATCAAAACTGGATATCTAGTGAGGGCTTCTGTGATTAACTCTTTGATAACTATGTATTTTAATGGTGAATGTGTTGCAGATGCCTTTTTGGTATTTGAGGAAGCAGAAGCAACCATTCGTGATTGTATTACATATAATGCAATGATAGATGGTCTTGTTGGCGTGGAAAGAAATGAAGATGCATTTTTAATGTTTAAAAGGATGCAAGAGGCTTGTCTTAGTCCAACAGAACTGACTTTTGTGAGTGTCATGAGCTCTTCTTTATCTTTAAAAGCTGGCTGTCAGGTACAAGCCAAGGCTATCAAGATGGGTTACGTTGATTGTATTGCTGTGAATAATGCAACAATGACCATGTACTCCAAACTTGGGGAGTTGCACGAGGTTCAAAATATTTTTGAGAATATAGAACTAAAAGATCTCGTTTCATGGAACATAATGATTTCAACTTATTCTCAGGAGAATCTTGGCCCATCAGCAATTCTGATCTTCCTGGAAATGAGGAGGCAAGGATTTGAGCCGGATGAATTTACTTACGGAAGTCTGCTAGCTGCCTCTGACTCTTCACAAACTGTAGAAACGATTCATTCCCTCTTGTCTAAAAATGGTCTTATGGAAGTTGAAGTTTCAAATGCTTTAGGTTCTGCATACTGCAGGAATGGAAAGATGAATCAAGCCTTTCAGGTATTCTTTGATCTCCCTTATAAAAATTTGACATCCTGGAACGGTATTATCTCTGGCTTTTTTGTAAATGGATATCCCCTGCAAGGATTAGAGTTATTCTCAGAGTTTCTTAATACGAAGCTCAAACCAGATGTCTTCACCCTCACTATCATTTTGAGCATTTGTTCTAGTATTTCAGCCTTGAGCCTTGGGCAACAGATTCATGGTAACATAATCCGGCGTGGGTTCTCTTCAGATATTTCTTTGGGTAATGCCTTGATTACGACGTATGCCAAATCCGGGTCTTTGGACATGTCTCTCAGAGTATTTAATGCAATGGTGAAAAGAGATACAATCTCTTGGAATGCTATAATATCTGCTTATGCGCAGCACGGGCAAGGCAAAGAAGCCGTGCGCTTTTTTGAGGTAATGCAAAATTCACCTGAGATCGAACCAGATCAGGCTACCTTCACTGCAGTTCTTTCTGCTTGCAGCCATGCAGGTTTAGTTGATGATGGTACTCGCATCTTCTATTCGATGGTAAAAAACTACGAATGCTTGCCCAATGTAGATCATTTTTCTTGCATAGTGGACCTTCTAGGTCGCAGTGGACATCTTGAAGAGGCAGAAAAAGTAATAAATGGAGGGCAATTTAAAGCACATTCTAACTTGTGTTGGTCTTTGTTTAGTGCTTGTGCGGCTCATGGTAATTTAAGACTTGGAAGGACAATTGCTAAACTTCTCTTGAAAAGAGAACGTGACAATCCATCAGTGTATGTGCTCTTGTCAAATATATATGCTGCGGCTGGCCACTGGGAAGAAGCCGCTAATCTCAGAGATATAATCAGAATGAATGGGACAATGAAGCAACCTGGTTACAGTTGGATTGGAGTTTAAGACTCGAAAGTTTGAGTTTTTCATTAGGGTTTCGTAAGTAAAAGATGATGCAATTAGTGAAGATCCTCTTAAGCTTTTGTTTTGTGAAATCCTAAATGAAAAAAAGATAATAGCAATGTAGTGTCACAATGGCACATTCCTATATGCATTGGCGGGTACGTTCATCGTGGGTTTGTAACTTTGTGGGTATGTTTTTAATTTGCCCCTTTCCCAAAAAAAAAAAAAACCCTAAAACCTCATTCTTCAATTTAAAAAGGATGATAAATCAGGGATTCATCTTATGTAATTATTGGAGGGTTTACACTTCGATTTTAAATATTCTATAGACATAGGAGTGACTGGGTTTGTTTGGAACTGGTGGTAATGTCTTCTCACACAGACAAATAGAGACACTTTTTTCTAAATATAAATTGGAAACACATTTTATAATTTATAGTTGGTTGATTTTGTAATTTATAATTTTATTTTAAATAGAGAAATAATAATTTTCAGTTATATATTATTACAATGAAAACATGCTAATTACATTGTATTGACGGTATTAAGTTGGCATGAGAGACAATGTTTTAAAAATCAAACCAAACAATAACTCATAAATATTAATGAGTCACGAGTTTTAGGCCCCGTTTGGTTAGGGGGGAGGGGAGGGGAGGGGCTCCTCTTCCCTCCCCTCATTTGGTTAGGAGGAGGGGAGGGAAATTTTTAAAATTTTCCCTCCCGTCCCCTCCAAAGCCTCCCCTCCAAATTGGGGGGGAGCTCCCCTCCCCTCCCTTCTCCCTCCTCTTCCCTTCCCTCCTCTCCCCTCACCCTCCCCTCCCCTCCCCTCCCTCTCCCCTCGAACCAAACAGACCCATAGTTTAATTGATTGGATTGATAGTTGAACCTGTAATATTATAATTGAATAAAAAATAATATATATATATATATATATATAAATTAAAAAATGAGTCAAAGTGGTTCAATTGATTTGGGTCTTGGGTTTTTGCACTGAATTTTCAATAATGACCAAGTCAAAGTTGATTAACTTGAGTCAACTACCAAAACGAGCCAAATGATTGAATCATATCATTTTCTTCTCCAGGTAATGATCCAACCTTCAGAGTTTGAAAACAGTATGGAGGGGTTAGGGCTCTTGGTTAGGGATTCAAATCCCAATATTTGTTTATGTAAAAATTTAGTTGTGGGATGTTTACCATTTGTCTTTTATACCTTGGGGGAGATAAGGACAAATTTCAGGTGGAAACCCTTGACCTAACATAATGAAAAAGAGGACTCCAAAATTGAAATTTTACTGCATGATCCCATGCGAATTTTCTTTTAAATTTGCGATGAAAATGATAAAATTATTCTCATTTAAATGAAACCATACCATAGGTAAGACGACTTATTCGTTCTTATATTATATGTTATTTATTTACTTATGAAATATTGTTCGTTTTTCTATTTTACTTGTTTATTGTCCTACTTTCACTTGATTTCATTTCAATAGCCATAACAAGTGAAGTAAGAAAATAAACAATATTTTGTAAGTAAATGAACAACATACCATATAGGAATGAATAAGTTGTTTTACCATGAAATCAACACTTGCAATGAAATCAAGTGAAACTAGGGCTATAAATAAGTGATGTTAGGTAATTAACAATATCCCATAAGTAAATAAATAACATATAGTGTGGGGATGAACAAGTTACCTACGGTATGTTTTCATTTAAATGAGAGAAATTTTATATTTTTCATCGCAAATTTAAAGAAAATCCGTATGGGTCCTTCAGTAAAATTTTAAAAATTCTAGGTTCTCTTTTTCATTATGTTTAGTGAAGAGTCCCAACTTGAAATTTTCCTGGAGGTAATCTATATTGTAGTATACTTTTTTATGTTATAAAAAAAACACTTGATGGATAATAAAATCAATTAATAAATATTTATTAATTACTTTATAATATTGAATAAAGATAAATTTATATTTAGGGTATGGTGCAATAATATAACATGTATTTACTATTTTGATATATAATTAAAATTAGAAGAATTTCGAATGTATTTTATATATTTAAAAATATATTATATATGTTTAATATAAACTACTAGATTTTTTTAAAAAAGCATTACTATTTTTTAAAACAAAATTATTTGTTAAGTGATTAACTAGTGTTATGTATATTTTTTGATTACTTGTGTTATATATGAGTATATGACCACACACGCTTATATTTTTTTTAACTCTAATTTTATTACGTTGACCAATAGGATTTTGTTTTGTCAACTGGAAAAGGATTCAAAATATTTGTATAGTAGCATAGAATTTAAATTTGATGTTATTATATTAATAATTATTTTTTTGAACTCTTTCTAATATATTAAAAATTCAAATTCAATTCAATATGTGGGAAAATGAAAATAAAACATAAAAACAGTATATTTTATTTTTAAATAAAAAATACAGAAAAGGATTGAGTAAATTTTTAATAAGGTTTTCTTTGAATATTTGAAATTCTATTTCTCTTGAGAATCTTGGTTATCGTTTTCAAATCTTTTAAAATCATTTAAAATATTTTAATTGATTTTAAATAATATCTTTTCATTAATATTCTTATTTATGTTTCTTATCATCTAAGCTACCTTCCCTATAAAAGATGTAGAAGTTGGAAAATTCAGTTTCACCAAGAAATCACGAGTCTGTAAAAGAGAGACACGAGATGAGGAGACAAGAAAAGGAAGGTTGGATACAAAAAGAATTTTCATCACTCCGCTAAAAAGTAGTAAGGCAATAATACCCTCACCTTTCTTTAGTGTTTAATTCTTTGCTTCTTTATTTCTTCATATCTTTGTTTGGTTTGAGGTAAATAGAAGAGAGGAAACATTTCAATGAGTTAGATTTTAAAAAATAGAAAAATTTAAGTTAAAATTTTTTAAATAATTTTCTTACTTTTACTGTTTTAGTTTATCATGTTATTAAAATTTTATAATCTCATCTGTTTTCTTCTTCGTAAAAAGAGTATTGATGGAAGGCTAATTGCAAGTTTTGTGACTTTAACCAAAATAAGGAGATACTTATAGAAAGGATACCAAAGCTATACGTTCTATTGATGTTGAAAATAAAGAAAAGCATCATGGAAATTTCAGTTGTTTGGGAATTTCTCTGAGATATAATAAGATAAGTAGGTTAATTTTTAGGAAGAGATATTAATAAATGGAGATTTTGGTTGGACTAAAATTTCTCTGATATTGGATAATAAGATAAGTAGGTTACTTTTAGGCAGATATTAATAAATTCATGATTGAGCTTATGCCTGAAGCGATATTGATTACAAAAGACTTCACATCGAATGACTCTATAAATTGATGAAGTAGATAGAAGAGCCATTATAAAAGTGCTCCCCGGCGTGATGTGAAATAACAAGACTATAATTATTTCTTTTTCAAAATATAAAATGAATTTTGTATTCATATATCGGGAGAGATAAGTAAGAATTGTTTGAATTGAACAGGTACTATATAAGTAGATTAAAATTTTTCTACTTGGTGAATTCTTTTAATCTATTTGGATAGAAAATGACATCGATATGACTAAACATATGTTATTTATTTATTATCTAATTCATTAATTGTATAGCATATATTTTAAAATTACAACATTGCATATCATCAAAGAAAAAATATTGCATCAATAATAATTCACTTATTTGTTTATTTCTAGTGCCTAATTTTAACAATATGACGAGTCAAAGATATTAAAGTAAAAAATGGCAATCACATCGAAAAACGTTCTTTTCAAAATTAATTTTTTTAAACTTTTTATATTTAATCACGTAAGAATTGTTTTGAATGAAAGTAAAGGGGTGTT